>NW_022989907.1:0-73671 GCF_902827175.1 Gymnodraco acuticeps
TCTCGTTGAGGCTGGAACCAGCAGCAGCTGCCGCTCTGTTTCCTGTCGCGGTTTCATTCACTTGTTTGTTCCTCTTAATTACTCTCCAGTGTGATTTGTTTATTAACCAGCAGGGCTTTTATAGTTCCACGAGAGGACACTAATAACATAACTGTAGTTCACAGAGCTGGTGGTCTGATAAAGTCTTTTCATCGCTGTGGAAACAGTCGCCCGATGTGACGTCTAGTTTTTAATGTAACTGGCTGATTCACTTCTTAGATAGGACACCGATCAAAGACACATGAAGGGAGCTCAATGTTTGGGACTTTCTGTGTCTTTTGGGGGGAAATAGTGCAAATGTAGACTCTGTTTTACTTCCATCAGTCAGAATACTTGACTGTTGCTCCATTTAAGAAACAAACACCATGAATTGGAATGAGTAGTAACCTGGTTAAAACTAAATCAAATATAGTATAAATATTTAGATACATATAAGAAGTCAAAGTAATTATGCATGATGTGGTGTGTATGTATGTGTGTGTGTGTGTGTGTGTGTGTGGACTTGTGTGTGTGTGTGTGTGTGTGTGTGTGTGAGTGAGTGAGTGAGTGAGTGAGTGAGTGTGTGTGTGTGTGTGGACGTGTGTGAGTGTTTGTGTGTGTGTGGCCTAGCATTAGGCCACTTGTGGGGACCTAAATCTGTTTACATAGTCACGTGTGGGGCATAGTACATAGTCCTACATTCAGGACATGGTTAAACCGTACACCCCAGCGCGTGCACTACGCTCTGCATCAGCCAAACGACTCGTTGCGCCCTCGCTGCGAGGGGGACCCAAGTTCCCATCGGCGAAAACACGTGGGTTTGCTATCCTGGCTCCAAGATGGTGGAATGAGCTCCCCATTGACATCAGGACGGCAGATAGCTTGCACATCTTCCGGCGCAAACTGAAAACTCATCTCTTTCGACTCCACTTCGAGCGTTAGAACGATTAACGAAGCACTTTTATACTAATAAAGGACTGGATTACCTAAAGCCAGTTGAGTAGCACTTGAAATGTTTGGCTCTATGAAACCTGATATACTTATATGATTCTGTTTTCTTCAAGGTTGTGTCTTCCTGGTCGAATGTACTTATTGTAAGTCGCTTTGGACAAAAGCGTCAGCTAAATGCAATGTAATGTAATGTAATGTAACGTGTGGGGACTCGCCTCCCTTATGGGGACAAAATGGAGGTCCCCATGAGGGGAATCATTAATTTTAGGGTGAAGACTTGGTTAGGGTAAGGTTAAGGGTTAACGGTTAGGCTAAGGTTAAGGGTTAGGGTTAGGCATGTGTTGGTTATGGTTAAGGTTAGGATAAGTCTCCAGGAAATGCATGTAAGTCAATGTAATGACCCCTGAAGTGATGTATACATGGTATGTGTGTGTGTGTGAGTGTGGCTGTGTGTGTGTGTGTGTGTGTGTGTGTGTGTGTGTGTGTGTGTGTGTGTGTGTGTGTGTGTGTGTGTGTATTCCTGCATGGTAGGAGTCACGTACAGCTTTCATCTGTGTATCTCTCTGTTTACTGAAGCACTGAAACAAACAAACTGAACTCTGAGAGCGGGTCGCAGGCTAAGTGCTTTCTATAATGTTCAATCTGGAGCATCGTCTTCATCAGATCTTCATCATGTGTGTGGCTTTGTGTTGTGAGGAAGAAGTGTTTCTAAAAATCATATCTTTCATGAGTTTCTTAGAAAACAGATTCCTAAATTTAACCCATTTTCTTTCCAAATCATTTCGAGACTTTCCCTAAATGTATTTTTCGGATATTATTTCTAAATATTTTACTTTGAATCTTTTGACCTTTTTCAGATGTATTTAAATATACACGCAAACAGGGAGTCACTGCTTTTATAACATAATAATATTTATATAATTCTTTCAGATTTACTTGAGTATTTTTCTGATTTTTAAAACTATTTTCTTCTGATTTCTTTACACATAATTCTTATTTACAAATACATTTTAAACTTATTTTTATCTAAACAGACGCTGCAGGAAACCTCACTAAACAACTCTTTTATCATTCAGTTTAATTAGAAGCGTTCTTTAGATGCAGTATGAACCACGGCCTTGTGCACATTTAAGAAGTTGCAATCCTACAGGATAAATTGGAGTAAAGTAGTTTCACGTGGTTTCATAATAAAGCCTCTCCTATCACTCGAGTTCAAACGAGCCAATTAAGTCCAGCTTTTTGTCTACATGAAGTTTCACTGCCTCAATTTCCACAACACGGTTTATGAAGTGACTCTTTGGAGAAGCTGCGTTCAATGACGTGTGTGTGTGAGAGACTGTGTGTGTGTGTGTGAGAGTGTGTGTGTGTGTGTGAGAGAGTGTGTGTGTGTGTGTGAGTGAGAGACTGTGTGAGACTGAGACTGTGTGTGCGCGTGTGTGATTGTGTGTGAGAGAGACTGTGTGAGAGTGCGTGTGTGTGCGTGTGTGTGTGTGTGAGAGTGTGTGCGCGCGTGTGTGATTGTGTGTGAGAGAGACTGTGTGTGTGCGTGTGGGTGTGCGTGTGTGTGTGTGTGTGTGTGTGTGAGTGTGTGTGTGCGTGTGTGTGTGTGTGTGTGTGTGTGTGAGAGAGACTGTGTGTGTGTGTGTGAGAGAGACTGTGTGTGTGTGTGTCAGATAGTAAAGATGGTGTCAGAGTTTATGGGCTGTTCCACTGAGACAGAGTCAAACTGAGAGCTTCAGTCTGACTGCGTCAGTTCAATCTGGAGGACGCAGAGAAACACTTCTTCTTCTTCTTCTTCTTCTCTGGTTGGATTTAATTCATTTTAACAGAAGAAGAAGACGGACAAACAGAAAAGGTGAGATTCAACACAAAGATCTTGCTTTCTCAATTTGAGCTTTGACAAAAATTATTCCACATTTTTGGGGGATTTACAAAGTACAGTAATCGTTAGTTGAACATATGCACCAACTACCGGCCGCTAAGGGCTCACACAGTAAAACACATCTAGCTCATTATGGGCTTTTGCAATAAGCATAAAACTCACTTTACTGATTATTTCACTAATATACCGATACAGTTTGATCCCTTTGCCTGCATACACACTTCTCCTCTGGTTGCATTGAGTTTGGATTTCATTTATTTGAACAGAATAACACTGAGGTGAGAAATCCTTGTTTTAAAAATAATGCTATTTGAATTTTGGAGGAAATTATTCCCCAATTTTCCAACTCTGTAACATTTGTTACATTTTAAGAAAGCCTTTGTGTCACATGACCAGAGACGTAGACCTTTAATAACTTGCTTTGTTTCGTCTTCTAACTATTAGAAGGCAAGGCAAGTTTATTTATACAGCACCTTTGAACACAAGGTGCTTTACAAAAATGAAAGACATTCAGACAAAGGCATTTAAAAACAGTCATTAAAAATAAAAGCTAATAAAAGAAACATTAAAAGAAAAAATACATGAATAAAAAGTTACAGTGCAGTTTAAGATAAGATGGACTTTTATTAATCTCCGTGGGGAAATGTTTCTCTGCATTTGACCCTTCCTAGTGTCAGGAGCAGTGTGCTACCATTTTGAACAGCGCCCGGGGAGCAGTGTGGGGAACGGTGCCTTGCTCAGGGACACCTCGGTAGCACTTGGTCTTGCCGGGACTTGAACTGGTGACCTTCCAGTTGCCAAGCCAAGTCCCTATCGACTTCGCCACCACCGCCCTGAACTAAGTGTGAACTATGAATAGTTCACACAGAAGTTCCACTTTACTGATGCCTTTCTTTAAGGTTTCTCCGAGCTGTGTACGCTTGTATGGCACATACGTCCCGAGCAGCACACAGAGGAGACCAGCCAGGACAAAGTCCCCAGACTCTGATCCCCTGGGTTACTAGCCCCAAATGTTCATCAACCAAAAACGAAACACAACCGCTCAGTTTAAATTAAAAGCAGCGACAAAAAGAAAAGTCTTCAGCCTGGATTTAAAAGTAGTCAGAGTTGCAGCGGACCTGCAGGTTTCTGGGAGTTTGCTCCAGATATTTGGAGCATAATAACTGAACGCTGCTTCTCCATGTTTAGTTCTGACTCTGGGGACAGAAAGACTTTCAACCAAACAAGCAACAGTCAGACTGACATTAAGATGCAGACACACATTGACCTGCGTAACATTTAGCGGAAGACTTGTGTCTGTTATCTTGTGCGTTTGGTTTACTATCTTCCCAATGGATGATAACAACCGACTAAGTGGTTAATTAGGCATGTGGCGCAGTGGGTTGTGCGTTGGGTCGGATCAGGGGGTCACAGGTTCAAACCCCACTGCAGTCAGCACGCCCTGAGACACTTCACCCCAAAGTGCTCCTGTGGGGATTGTCCACAGTACTGAGTATGTTAGTCGCTTTGGAGAAAAGCGTCTAACATGTGACATGTGATGTTAATCCAACACAGATGAATTGTCTTAGGTCGAATCTAACATTTAGAGAAACATCCCTTTCTAATAAAGACCGTGTTTTGTTTTGTGTTTGCTCCACAGATTTCCTCAAAGCCTGAAATCATCAAATGTCAACAAACTTCTGGAGCCTCTTGAACTCAGAGCTGGGCTTTTTCTTTCTGGAACAACAATACAGTAACTCCTCCTGGACGATTAGCGGGTATTTTGGATTGCAACGATATGTGAAATCTGCAATCATATATGTTGTAAACGCTGGATGTCAGAGGTCTGAGCGAAAGGACATTTCTGCTGGTAATGTTTATGCATCGTGAAGCGTTGCCGGCATCTTTCATAAAACAAATATACCCAAAAGCAACACATATATATCGCTCTAGATTTAGTTATCATTAGTTTCTTTGCCGTTACAGTGTAAGAGTGTATTCGAGAGGACGAAAAGCTCTACAAGTTGTGTTAATATTGCGTCAGATTTACACAACTCTAGCAGATATTAACGTTGTTTCCCGTCGTCGTTTGTTCAGAGCTGTTTAATTGTAAAATTGCAGGTTCTAGCGCTTGTTCTAAAGCTAAGAAAAGTTCTACAAGGTCTTGAAATATTGATCTAGACTAACGTTGGGTTATTAAGTTGTCGCTTTCGTTTGTTGAGTTTGTTCTAAAGCGAATAAAGAAGTTCTGGAAATACTTCTACATTTCCACCGGGTTAGGCGGTTGGAAGATCCTCTCTGGAGCTGTAGAAATGGATTCAGAAAAGGGTTCTGGGAACAAATCCAGGTCCCCCTCCACACCCAGCCTTGTTTTCCTGCTGCTTCTCGCCTCGTGTTTGACGTCCATCGCCCCCGTTGGATCCCAAAGAACCGTCTCATCGGACATGTCAAACCTTCATAGCACCGACCCGCCTCAACGAGAACCAAATCTGCTCCAAGAAACCGCCATCAAACCCCCGACCCTGCTGGAGAAAACAAAACCAAAACACAACAAGCTGAAACACAACAAACACGAACGAAAGCAGTCCCTGAACGCCTCGTTGTTGTTGAAAAGACGCCCTCTGTCGCCCCCTAGCTGCCTAAAAGCCACCTCCATAAACACCGCCTTCAAATACATCAACACCGTGTTGTCCTGCGTTATTTTCGCCGTGGGGATCATCGGGAACGCCACCCTGCTGAGGATCATCTACCAAAATAAAAGCATGAGGAACGGCCCCAACGCGCTGATAGCCAGTCTGGCTTTAGGAGACCTGATCTACATCGCCATCGACATACCAATCAACGTGTACAAGGTAAACAGATTCAGGGTTTGTTTGTTTTATCAGTATCTAAGGCAGGGGGGTCAAACTCACTTTCATCACGGGCCACATCAGCATTAAGGCTGCACTCAAAGGGCCGGTTGTAACTTTAAAACTATATAAAAATACGATATATTATCATATTTATTACATTGTTAGAGTATTAATATTGTTGCATCAAGTAAGTTGTACACAAAGGGATTCAGGTTTAGGACCTTTTTATACATGCATTATGTTAAAAGTGAGGTTTAATGCATCAGAAAAGTATAATATAATCAAGTTATAATATATAGTGGAGTACAATATAATTGTACATTATGTACAGTAGTTTAATATACTTGAGGTGTTTTCCACTTAATGAAAATCTTAACTCTACACAGAGGACATTTCAAAATCAAAACACATTATTTGTGTATAAAAGGATGTGGTTTCTATTCCTCATTGTGATCTGTTTCTATGCCTGAATAATGACACTTGGGGAGATGGGAGCAGTGTGCTGAGTTTACAGGAGCAGCAATGCATTATGGGATACACAACAACTTGTCTGTGGTGTGTTTATCAGTCAGCAGGTTGAGTGTTAGACAGATAAGAGCACTAAAATATCCCCTGACTGAGATAACACACACTTAATAATCTGTGTGTGTGTGTGTGTGTGTGTGTGTGTGTGTGTGTGTGTGTGTAGCTGCTGGCGATGACCTGGCCGTTTGCAGACAGTGTGTTCGGGCTGTTTCTCTGCAAGCTGTTTCCCTTCCTGCAGAAAACCTCCGTCGGCATCACCGTGCTCAACCTGTGTGCTCTGAGTGTGGACAGGTAACACACACACACACACACACACACACACACACACACACACACACACACACACACACACACACACACACACACACACACACACACACACACACACACACACACACACACACACACACACACACACACACACACACACACACACACACACACACACACACACACACACACACACACACACACAGGTGGGAAGTAGTGGAGTACATAGTAGTTGTTCAGCATGGAAACATTCATTAGCTAACAATGACATTATTGTTCTATTAATATAAAGGGAGGTCAGGTACTCTTTAAAACAGCTGCTAGTTATGGGTACTTTTTACTGAAGTACACTTCAAAGCCTCTTTACTTTGACTTGAGTAAAGAAGTTTAGTCAGTACTTCTACTTTCACCAGAGTATTTTTAAACACGAGTATCTGTACTTCTACTTGAGTAAAGGATGTGTGTACTTTTGCCCTCTCTGCACACACACACATTAACCTCTGACCCCCTCAGGTACCGGGCGGTAGCTTCCTGGTCCCGGGTGCAGGGGACCGGTGTTCCCATGGTAACGGCTTTGGGCATCGGGGGGATCTGGCTGCTGTCGGCGCTGCTCGCCGTGCCCGAGGCTGTCGGGTTCACCATGGTTACCTTCGAGTACAGGAACGCTACCATCAGAACGTGCATGCTGCAGCCCAACACCCCCTTCATGACCGTGAGTGTGTGTGCATGCGTGCGTGTGTGTGTGTGTGTGTGTGTGTGTGTGTGTGCGTGCGTGTGTGTGTGTGTGTGTTACTGCAGAACCTGACCCTAACCTGAGAAGTGTCAGAAACATACACAGAAAATATTTGTAAACATTTTTTTAGAAATAATGTGAGAAAAGTCAAAATTAGTAGGAAAACATTTGAAAAATAGGTAAAATAAGCAAATTGTCAAATAACAGTCAAATGTTGAAACATTTTGTGAATATTTACGTATGAAAAAAGTCATAAAAAAATATGTTAAATATCTAAAATATGGTCAGAATTTTAGTTTAATATTCTCCTCAAAAAATAATCCCAATGTTAGTTTTTAACCATTAAAATGTGAAAAGGTAGGAATAGATGAAACTCACACAGTAGTTTTCTAAACAACAGATAAAGTTAAATATAGAGATATCATTTTGTTAGTTAAAAAAATAGCAAACATTCCTTTGAACGTGTGAGGAACAAATCTAACAAGTTGGTTTTGAACAACAAATTCTGCCTAAGATGTTGAAATAAATAATAGAGGCTAATTTGACAGGTTATGGGTAAAGCCTGATCTCGGATCGTCTGTATGACGGATGTTCCCTCTCTTGTGGTTCCAGGCTCTCTGAGTTGTTGTGTTTCAGGGCGAGGTCTCTTTGATAGTTTAAAACATCCTTTCCTGTTTACATCTGCAGGTCACATGTGCGCTCAACACAGTCAGAGCGGCACTCAGAACTGACCCGGGGTCAGCTGACCTGCCATCAGCGCTCAGACGTTATATTAACTGCAGTCAGTGCACTGAGCTTCATCTAGAACATATTCATTGAAATAATAATTAATGAAAATAACAGCCTTAATTAATCAAAGGGGCGCTTTTCTGCTTTTTGGGGGTTTCCCTTTACTGTAGTGTGTTCTTTTAGTGCATGTAAATGGTGTTCCCTCTCCCACAATGCCCCCTGAAACGCCTCAATTGGAGTCCTTTGTTTACTTCCAGAACATAGTGACATCACCATGTAGCGCTCCAACACATTGTACGTGATAGGCTAAGGGGGCGGGATATCTCTAAGTTGGTTGACCAATCACATCAGAGCCGGCGAGCTAACCAATCAGAGCAGACTGGGCTCAGCTTCTGTGTGTTTCTGTGTGTTGCAGTTCTATAGAGACGCGAAGGACTGGTGGCTGTTTGGGTTTTACTTCTGCGTTCCTCTGACCTGCTCGGCTGTGTTCTACGGACTCATGACCTGCGAGATGCTGCGGCACCAGAAGGGAAGCCTGAGGATCGCCCTGAGTGAACACCTCAAACAGGTACACACACACACACACACACACACACACACACACACACACACACACACACACACACACACACACACACACACACACACACACACACACACACACACACACACACACACACACACCACACACACACACACACACACACACACACACACACACACACACACACACACACACACACACACACACACACACACTCTCTCTGATCATCCTCTGCTCTCCTCCCGCAGCGTAGAGAAGTGGCTAAAGCAGTTTTCTGTCTGGTTCTGATCTTCGCTCTCTGCTGGTTCCCTCTCCATCTGAGCCGCCTCCTGAAGAGAACCGCCTACAGATCCCACGATGCACACCGCTGTGAGCTGCTAAAGTAAGCAGGGGGACACACACATTTAAAATACACTGTATCAAGGATATGCTTTCGATGAAGTGTTGATGTATGTGACTAAAGTCTCCCCCCAAAATAAATTAATGAAAAAATTCAAATGTACTTTAATATATTTTCTTTTTTTTAATGTCAGAAAATCTATGAAACATATAAGTAAAATATGTTTAAAAAACTGGGGGAAATGACTGAATAAAGTCTTGAATTAATGTGTTTAAAATGTTGGAGAAATGTCAGGAAAATAAACAAAATATGTTAGTAAAATCTGTAGAAAGTAAGAGACAAAAATCAGTGGAAAAAGATGAAATAAGTTTGAAAAAAGCTTGTAAATTGTCTGAAATTATTAGGAAGAAATACAAAAAATCTGAGTTTAAAGGAGGTTAAATAAGCATAATCTGAAACGGCAGTAAAATGGAGAATAATATCCTAAATTATTAAGTAAAGACAAATACGATACCCCCCTAAAAACCTGAAAATGTCCCATAAGTTTGTCGATATTTTCAGAAGATATGTGGAAAATGTCCCCCAAAAAGACCTTAAAAATATATTTAAAATACGTCAATAAAAGTCATAAAAAACATGTTTTAAAATACCTGCATTATTTTTTTTTTAATTTGAAAATTATATACACATTATTTTTCTTGCAGCTTCCTGTTGGTGCTCGACTACTTCAGCATCAACATGGCGACCATCAACTCCTGCATCAATCCCATCATCCTCTACGTCGTCTCCAAGAAGTTCAAAAACTGCTTCAAGGTGAATATGAGCGTCAGTCCGGGGTCAAAGGTCGTGAGAGTCTCAAAGTTTAGGGTTTAAAATCTCCAGAGAAAAACATGGACGTCTAAAGGTCACTTTATAAAGACAGAGAAAATAACACTGAGGTTTATTTAAGTTAATCCTAAAGTCAACATGTTGTTGTTATATTTCCCATTTGCATTGTTTAAACACCAAGAAACTCACCTGAACATCAGCTGGAGAGGACTCTTTAAAGTAGAGACTCTACATACTGATATACACCTGAACATCAGCTGGAGAGGACTCTTTAAAGTAGAGACACTACATACTGATATACACCTGAACATCAGCTGGAGAGGACTCTTTAAAGTAGAGACACTACATACTGATATACACCTGGACATCAGCAGGAGAGGACTCTTTAAAGTAGAGACTCTACATACTGATATACACCTGGACATCAGCAGGAGAGGACTCTTTAAAGTAGAGACACTACATACTGATATACACCTGAACATCAGTAGGAGAGGACTCTTTAAAGTAGAGACACTACACTGATATACACCTGAACATCAGCAGGAGAGGACTCTTTAAAGTAGAGACACTACATACTGATATACACCTGAACATAAGCAGGAGGGGACTCTTTAAAGTAGAGACACTACATACTGATATACACCTGAACATCAGCAGGAGAGGACTCTTTAAAGTAGAGACACTACATACTGATATACACCTGAACATCAGCAGGAGAGGACTCTTTAAAGTAGAGACACTACATACTGATATACACCTGAACATCAGCAGGAGAGGACTCTTTAAAGTAGAGATACTACATACTGATATACACCTGAACATCAGCAGGAGAGGACTCTTTAAAGTAGAGACACTACATACTGATATACACCTGAACATCAGCAGGAGAGGACTCTTTAAAGTAGAGACACTACATACTGATATACACCTGGACATCAGCAGGAGAGGACTCTTTAAAGTAGAGACACTACATACTGATATACACCTGAACATCAGCAGGAGAGGACTCTTTAAAGTAGAGACACTACATACTGATATACACCTGAACATCAGCAGGAGAGGACTCTTTAAAGTAGAGACACTACATACTGATATACACCTGAACATCAGCAGGAGAGGACTCTTTAAAGTAGAGACACTACATACTGATATACACCTGAACATCAGCAGGAGAGGACTCTTTAAAGTAGAGACACTACATACTGATATACACCTGGACATCAGCAGGAGAGGACTCTTTAAAGTAGAGACTCTACATACTGATATACACCTGGACATCAGCAGGAGAGGACTCTTTAAAGTAGAGACACTACATACTGATATACACCTGGACATCAGCAGGAGAGGACTCTTTAAAGTAGAGACACTACATACTGATATACACCTGGACATCAGCAGGAGAGGACTCTTTAAAGTAGAGACACTACATACTGATATACACCTGAACATCAGCAGGAGAGGACTCTTTAAAGTAGAGACACTACATACTGATATACACCTGAACATCAGCAGGAGAGGACTCTTTAAAGTAGAGACACTACATACTGATATACACCTGAACATCAGCAGGAGAGGACTCTTTAAAGTAGAGACACTACATACTGATATACACCTGGACATCAGCAGGAGAGGACTCTTTAAAGTAGAGACTCTACATACTGATATACACCTGGACATCAGCAGGAGAGGACTCTTTAAAGTAGAGACACTACATACTGATATACACCTGGACATCAGCAGGAGAGGACTCTTTAAAGTAGAGACACTACATACTGATATACACCTGAACATCAGCAGGAGAGGACTCTTTAAAGTAGAGACACTACACACTGATATACACCTGAACATCAGCAGGAGAGGACTCTTTAAAGTAGAGACACTACATACTGATATAGACCTGAACATCAGCAGGAGAGGACTCTTTAAAGTAGAGACACTACATACTGATATACACCTGAACATCAGCAGGAGAGGACTCTTTAAAGTAGAGACACCACATACTGATATACACCTGAACATCAGCAGGAGAGGACTCTTTAAAGTAGAGATACTACATACTGATATACACCTGAACATCAGCAGGAGAGGACTCTTTAAAGTAGACACTACATACTGATATACACCTGAACATCAGCAGGAGAGGACTCTTTAAAGTAGAGACACTACATACTGATATACACCTGAACATCAGCAGGAGAGAGCTCTTTAAAGTAGAGACACTACATACTGATATACACCTGAACATCAGCAGGAGAGGACTCTTTAAAGTAGAGATACTACATACTGATATACACCTGAACATCAGCAGGAGAGGACTCTTTAAAGTAGAGACACTACATACTGATATACACCTGAACATCAGCAGGAGAGGACTCTTTAAAGTAGAGATACTACATACTGATATACACCTGAACATCAGCAGGAGAGGACTCTTTAAAGTAGAGACACTACATACTGATATACACCTGAACATCAGCAGGAGAGGACTCTTTAAAGTAGAGACACTACATACTGATATACACCTGAAACATCAGCAGGAGAGGACTCTTTAAAGTAGAGACACTACATACTGATATACACCTGAACATCAGCAGGAGAGGACTCTTTAAAGTAGAGACACTACATACTGATATACACCTGAACATCAGCAGGAGAGGACTCTTTTAAAGTAGAGACACTACATACTGATATACACCTGAACATCAGCAGGAGAGGACTCTTTAAAGTAGAGACACTACATACTGATATACACCTGAACATCAGCAGGAGAGGACTCTTTAAAGTAGAGACACTACATACTGATATACACCTGAACATCAGCAGGAGAGGACTCTTTAAAGTAGAGACACTACATACTGATATACAGCTGACATCAGCAGGAGAGGACTCTTTAAAGTAGAGACACTACATTACTGATATACACCTGAACATCAGCAGGGAGGACTCTTTAAAGTAGAGGACACTACATACTGATATACACCTGAACATCAGCAGGAGAGGACTCTTTAAAGTAGAGACACTACATACTGATATACAGCTGAACATCAGCAGGAGAGGACTCTTTAAAGTAGAGGACACTACATACTGATATACACCTGAACATCAGCAGGAGAGGACTCTTTAAAGTAGAGACACTACATACTGAGATACACCTGAACATCAGCAGGAGAGGACTCTTTAAAGTAGAGACACTACATACTGATATACACCTGAACATCAGCAGGAGAGGACTCTTAGTAGAGACACTAAATACTGATATAGGACAACTGAACAGCAGCAGGGAGGACTCTTAAGTAGACATACTTAGATTATACACCTGAACATCAGCAGGAGAGGACTCTTTAAAGTAGAGACACTACATACTGATATACACCTGAACATCAGCAGGAGAGGACTCTTTACTAAAGTAGAGACACGACATACTGATATACACCCTGAACATCAGCAGGGAGAGGACTCTTTAAGTCGATGACAGCTACATACTTTATCAGTAACTGAAACATCAGCATAGGAGGACCTCTTTAAGTAGAGACACTACATACTGATATACACCGGAACATCAGCAGGAGAGGGACTCTTTAAAGTAGAGACCCTACATACTGATATACACCTGGACATCAGCAGGAGAGGACTCTTTAAAGTAGAGACGCTACATACTGGAATATACATCCTGAACATCACATGGAGAGGACTCTTTAAATAGAGATACTACATACTGATATACACCCTGAACCATAAGCAGGATAGGAACTTCCTTAAGTCGAGACAGCTACATACTGATATACACCTGAACATCAGCAAGGAGAGGACTCTTTAAAGTAGAGACGCTACATACTGATATACATCAGCAGAATATGTCCTCTTAAATAAATCTGTCTTTGTGTCTGTCTCTCTCTCCTTCTGTGTGTCTGTCTGTATGTGTGTGTGTGTGGTGTGTGTGTGTGTGTGTGTGTGTGTGTGTGTGTGTGTCTGTCTGTCTCTGTGTGTCTGTCTGTCTGTCTGTGTGTGTCTGTCTGTCTGTCTGTCTGTCTGTCTGTCTGTCTGTCTGTCTGTCTGTCTGTCTGTCTGTCTGTCTGTCTGTCTGTCTGTCTGTCTGTCTGTCTGTCTGTCTGTCTGTGTGTGTGTGTGTGTGTGTGTGTGTGTGTGTGTGTGTGTGTGTGTGTCTGTCTGTCTCTGTGTGTGTGTCTGTCTGTCTGTCTGTCTGTCTGTCTGTCTGTCTGTCTGTCTCTCTCTCCTTCTGTGTGTCTGTCTGTATGTGTGTGTGTGTGTGTGTGTGTGTGTGTGTGTGTGTGTCTGTCTGTCTCTGTGTGTCTGTCTGTCTGTCTGTGTGTGTGTGTGTGTGTGTGTGTGTGTGTGTGTGTGTGTGTGTCTGTCTGTAGTCCTGTCTGTGTTGCTGGTGTTATTCTGGCTCTCTCTCCAACAGCATGCTGCCTCTGAACCATGGAACCAGTCTGCAGTACAAACACACCGACCACTGAGAGCCCGTTTCTCCCACTGCACCTGAACTCAGCACCAACTACATTGTGTATAAAGGATAACCACTATATTGATCCTCTAATGTTACGTTTATACCTTTTTGCTGTGTATTTATTGAGGTTTTTATATATTGTATAGACTTGTGGGGATTTAATATATGGCAAAACATATGTGGACTTAATACATGTTGTGTTTTTGGTTCAGTTCGTCTGTTTTTTTTTAGCAGAAATACAGAAAAACTAGTGCCTTAATTGTAATGAAACTTGGAAGAAAGTTAAAGCAAAGGTCAAGTTTAAACATATTACAATTTGGAGCCAATCAAGGTCACAGAATATTAAGATTTTTTGGAAATAGTGTACGTTTTATGCCAGTTATTTCTGTGTATTTTCCACTTTATTAAATGTTTTAAATAGAGGAAAATACAGGCAGACATGCAGGGCATTCATACGCAACACATACATCAAATACATTAAATTATATTAATAAAATGTTAAAATATGCATCATATTGGCTTCGTAGTGTATTTGTTATTATTTTTGTTTTATATGTAATCATTGCAGCACTGCGCCCCCTGCAGGCTGGACTCCTCATTACATCCCATAATATGAAACTGCTGCTGATTTGTTTGTTCTCAGCTTTATATGTTATTATGCAGAATTCAGGTCAGTATATATACTGCTGTCTAAATATATGTTTATTTTATGTGCAGGGACTATTAGTTTTGTGTCTATTATATGAAATTATATATTTGTATTTATCAATAAAGCTATATTCTCAAAGCCTTTGAAAACATGTGTGGTATATGAATGTAGTTTTATATTTTATATATAAGGAGATGATCAGATTAACTATTTTGATAATTTATTTATACAAATAAATATTCTAAATAATGACTTATAACAGAATTTTTTCAAAAGTTGTATAACTTCTTTCACTCAAGTAAAAATATATTAAAACATATATCAATAATTTTACAATATTTACTTATTTTCTATAATAATGATGATGGAAAACAGGCCAACCGTCAGTTCATAGATCAGAATCTGTAAATATTAAAATATAAATCATAATTGTTAAAAAAGAAAATCAAACTTAAAATAAAATGTCTGTACATTTAATTAATATTTGAATTTACTATGACTATCATGTAGGACAGTAACACAAGAATACAGTTTAAATGGGGAGTGATTTGTAAAATATGCATAAAGAAAAAGTAAGTCTGTTTACAGTTCTGTTTCTGTTGTTGAGAGATGTATCCATAGATCTCCTAATGTTGCTCTCAAAGTGCACCAGATTGCATTTGACTTCAATATGGAGCATGCCCCCACACCCTCAGAGGAGGTGAGGTCTACCTGTCAAATTGTCCCACCCATATGGAGGATGCTTCCTACGCCCATGTGTCAGATAGTAATATAAGAGTAATACAATAAAATCAGGTATGAAATACTATGACAGTAAAACAAGAATACAGTTTGAAAGGAGAGTGATTTTTAAAATATCCATAAAGAAAAAGAGAATCTGTTTACAGTTCTGTTTCATGTGGTGTTGAGAGATGTATCCATAGATCTCTATGCAGATCAGGATCCCTCCAGGACCGCCTCGCTGCACATTATCCCTTACTTAACCCATACATCAAATATATTAAAACAATTAAGACGTTTTTTTAAATATGCATGATATTGGCCTCGTAGTGTATTTGTTATTATTTAGTTTTATATGTAAACATTGCAGCTCTTCCTTGTAAACAGCTCTGCGCCCCCTGCAGGCTGGACTCACCATTACATCCCATAATATGAAACTGCTCCTCATTTGTTTGTTCTCAGCTTTATTTGTTATTATGCAGAATTCAGAGGCCTGTACGACGAAGCCGGTTCAACATAAGAGTTACCTGGTTTACCTGATCCAAAACAAAGCGCTAATCCAGTGGGGCTCCTGAAAGGGGGCAAGGGACACTATGCTCCCAAATATTAAGCCTTGACCCCCATCTTAAAATGTATATGATCAAAAAATTATCTGCATTGTCGGAGGCCTTTTTGTGTCAGGTTTCAATTCAGTAAACCTGCTCATTGGTTACCTGAATTACATTGGGGGAGAGTATAGGCCTATAGGAATAGTATTAAGTGAGGTGATTTACTTCATTTTAATCTACTTTATTCTCAAGTAAAAGTCCTGCATTCAAAATGTTCCTCAAGTAAAAGAAGTACTCAGATCTTGTACTTTAGTAAAAGTAGAAGTACTCAGCTGTTTTTACGGACATTTGAAAGGAAAATGATTCAGAGGAATATCATGGGATCAAAACGTCTGAAACACATTTCCCTCAACTGACAGTGAACAGTTAAATATGACAATTTCTGCTAAAAAGTGACTAATTGTGTAAAACAAAATATCTATTTATTTACTAAATTCACTCTAAGTTCCTGTTTATTTCTGATGGGACGACTTTAGCATATTAACAAAGTGTGGAACACAGAGTCACAAACTCAATTGTTTCTGCAAGGATTTCTTTATTGTTGGAAATACAGGTCAGTACAAATTCTGTATTTAACATTTCCAGTAACCAGTGGCTGCTAAGGTGAGTCAGTGTGTGAGCAGGTAATGTTACATTACATTTAGCTGACGCTTTTACCCAATATCACTTTTACCCAATCTGCACAAAAGGGGCAATCAACCACGAGGATAATAAACCTGGAAAAGCAACAATCTTTTTATTTTGAATTTGTCGAGGTGCAGTCTGACCGAATGCGCTCTCTTCTCATTGGAAGCAATTGAAAGAAGGAGGCTGCGATCAGAAAAAGCCTTATAATGCTGAACAAGTCATTGCTTCTTCTTATAACACAGATTGGTTGAATACTCGGTTCTGATTGGTCAATTTGGACTGATCAATGGACTATGTGCAGACATATCAATCCGCAGAAAGTAGTCCGGTCAATTTAACTTAAGCTGTTACCAAAAGAACGTTTTCGTGTGGGGTGCTCATACAATTTGGATTCATAATTAAATGTTTAAAAAAAATGTGAACAGATTTGGACAGCCGGAAAAACCACCATCAGTTCTGCCTTCATATTAAAGGTCTCCTATTATGCTATTTTTAGGCATATATTATGGGTCTCAGATATATAAAAATGTATAAAAATTCCTCAGAAAATCCCTCATATCTCTCTGTTTCAGTCCTGTTAGAGAAATGCAGATTCGGGGTCCTTAGCTGCTGGCCCCGCCCCCTGTGGAGCACGGCAAGGCACACTGTGAGCTCCAAAGAGAAGAGAGAGATTTCTACTGGCAGCTAAATGCTGCCGTGATTAAACGCCATATTATGTTCCAAACCACGGGATTAATCAAGGATTATTTCTGAAATAATATGGAGCTCAAACTCTTTCTCTCTCAGGTTTACCACAAGGTGAGTTCCTTTTTATTTCCTGCTTCTTCACACATGCTCTCTCCAGTGCAGGTTAGCCCTGAGTGTTAGCGATGCTAATGTAAACAAAGACCAAATTACGTCCAAAACACGTCTCATTGTTTCTGATAGGGCCGTGGGTGTAAAGCCCGCCCACATTTTAGTAATGTCGTCATGACGCGGCAGATCTGGATCAGCTCCGTTGTTCCCCCGTTTTTAGATAATTTGGTACGGAGGAAAAGAGAGAGGGTTTTATTTTCTGACACTTTGGGACAGTTTATTTTGCATGATAGGAGACCTTTAAGTTAAGTTTCTTTCTGACAACCGTACAGGGTCAAATATTGAAGACCGTGCAGGTGCATAATGTTGACGCCCGTGAGGGAGCCCATGAAACTGGCGTACATGTGCGTGAGACCACAAGAAGGTGCCAAACTGTAGGGTAGAACAACTAGCCAACTAACACTTCGACCTGCAGACTGAATGGTCTGCAGGGTCTGCTATGGATTGACCCATAGAGTGATTAGTGGAAAATCATCAACCGCGAGTAATTCGTGGAAGATCTTCAACCTCGTGAGGCCGGAAGCTGCCAACTTGTCTTTAAATAAATAATTGAAGACCGTACAGGTGCATAATGTTGACTACCGTACAAGTGCGTGAGACCACCAGTAGGCGCCAAACTGTAGGGTAGAACAACTAGCCAACTAACACTTCGACCTGCAGACTGAATGGTCTGCAGGGTCTGTTATGGATTGACCCATAGAGTGATTAGTGGAAAATCATCAACCTCGAGTGATTAGTGGAAGACCATAAACCTTGTGAGGCCGGAAGCTGCCAACTTGTCTTTAAGCAGGGCAGCCAGGAGCTGGACTGCTCTGGGCGACGCTGTACTTGATAGGCTGAGAAGAGAAGTGTATCAATAATATTAATAAAATGATGAACAGCAACAACAACACAGTAGACAGTGTCAGGATTCACACAAGAAGCAACAAAACATTTTGTTTCCTCCTGACTTACATTTTGACCCCTATTTTTCAGGTAACATGCTGCAACTCCGACAGCAACCAGGATCAGGGAGATGCAGGCAACCAGAAACCAGATCCACAATCCATGGAAATGACTTCCTGTTGTGAAAAAAAGACAAACATACAGTAACTGCAACACAACAGACATCTTGAATAAACTCAAAATGCTGAAACTCTTCACTTTTTTCTCTCCTTCTTACCTTTTTCTAGATCTGAAGTTGTGAGATTTGGAAACTGCTTCTTCGTCAAAGTGTCATCAGAGATTGGTTCTGAAGAAAACAAAAAGATGCGTATTTAGAATCTGAGAAAAAAAAGTGCGTATTTAGAGAGTCTGAGAAAAAAAGAAAGTGAGTATTTAGAGAGTCAACTGCTGGTCTCTATAAAAAAAAAGTGCGTATTTAGAGTCTGAAATAAACAAAAAAGTGCGTATTTAGTGGGAAAAGAAAAGGTGCGTATTTAGAGAGTCTGAAAAGAAAAGTGCGTATTTAGAGAGTCTGAAAAGAAAAGTGCGTATTTAGAGAGTCTGAAAAGAAAAGGTGCGTATTTAGAGAGTCTGAAAAGAAAAGTGCGTATTTAGAGAGTCTGAACAGAAAAGTGCGTATTTAGAGAGTCTGAAAAGAAAAGTGCGTATTTAGAGAGTCTGAACAGAAAAGTGCGTATTTAGAGAGTCTGAAATAAAAGTGCGTATTTAGAGAGTCTGAAAATAAAAGTGCATATTTAGAGAGTCTGAAAAGAAAAGTGCGTATTTAGAGTCTGAAAAGAAAAGTGCGTATTTAGAGTCCGGAAAAAAGAAAAGAAAGCATATTTAGAGTCTGAGAAAAAGAAAAGAAAGCGTATTTAGAGTCTGAGAAAAACTAAAAAGGTGCATATTTAGAGAGTCTGAAAAGAAAAGTGCGTATTTAGAGAGTCTGAAAATAAAAGTGCGTATTTAGAGAGTCTGAAAATAAAAGTGCGTATTTAGAGAGTCTGAAAATAAAAGTGCGTATTTAGAGAGTCTGAAAATAAAAGTGCGTATTTAGAGAGTCTGAAAATAAAAGTGCGTATTTAGAGTCTGAAAAGAAAAGTGCGTATTTAGAGTCTGAAAATAAAAGTGCGTATTTAGAGTCTGAAAAGAAAAGTGCGTATTTAGAGTCTGAAAAAAATAAAAGAAAGCGTATTTAGAGTCTGAGAAAAACTAAAAAGGTGCATATTTAGAGAGTCTGAAAGAAAACAATAAAAATGGGGACAGATAACCCACAAGTACCACAACTATTATACGACAACAACAGTAATATATTGAATCAATTGAAATAAAAAAACATACCAAAGACTTCCAGCTTTATGGTGGTATCGAACGCCAGCTGTGGGATGATACATCTGTATCTCCCGTCATCAGAGAGCTTCAGGTTTCTGATCTGGAGGGAAACGTTCCCGAGTTTCAGGCCGTCTGCGAACATCTCCGTCCTCCCAGCGTACGACGGCATCGTCTGGGCCTCCTGATGCTGCTTTTCAGGGTACAGGTGAACGTACCTGTAGGAGCCAAAATGCTGAGTTAGCCCCTGTTTATATGTTTATTTATTATTTATAAAACCACACACACATTGGTAATTTATCGTTACCAATAGTTGTGGGTGTGGTTTATGGTATTAAGGCACCTGGTGTATGTGGAGGTTAGTAGTGTGACAATTAGCTCTGAGATCTTTGGTTGACTGGATGATTGTTTGTTTATTGTTTGTTTATTTAAATATCCTGAAACTTTAAAGCTCTCCTATCATGCAGAATGCACTTTATGATGTCTTTTATACATACATATGTGTCCCGGTGTGTAAGGAGACTCACAAAGTGTCAGAAAACAAAACCCTCTCTCTTTTCCTTCTTTTCTTTTACATGTTTGTAGTAGGGCCGGGACTTTAACGCGTTAATTAAGATTAATTAATTACACAAAAATTAACGCATTTTAATCGCACTTATTTTTGCACCGCGGAACGTTTCTCACTGGATGAGTTTCAGGCGTACCGATTATACTGGAGCACCAACTAACGTTCATGACTTCAGACAACAACAAACCACAGTGAACAACAGTGGGAAATGTTGTTTTAAAAAACGGACGGATGGAAGCGTCGATAAGAGCACGGTTGTGTGCAAATTATGCAAAAAGGAATTCGCATATCACCGCAGCACATCAAGCCTCAAGTATCACCTCAATACAAAACATATAGCAGCTAGCGTGGACGTTAGCCTCTTTTATCGCGTTCGCACCAAAAAGAGCCGGTACTAAAATTAGTTCATGAGAACCTTTTTACCCCCACGAAAGTCCCTGCTAGAGAGCAGAGAGCTGCTAGAGAGCAGGGACTTTCGTACGGCTCTCTTGTGAGAAAAGAGCTATATTTCTGATTGGCTGGGCGGATTGCAAACCACGCCCCGTAAAACTCCCAAAAAGTTTTGTGAAGCCGCCATTTTATTATCCTCGCATTAGCATTATTAGCATTAGCCCAGCGCAGAAACGCAGAGAGACTAACTTATGGCAACACAAAATAAAACATGGGAGCGGTGGAGATGAGGAGGTGTCGGCGTTCTGGCGATTTACTCGGAAGGCTTCAGTAGAAGCTGCTGGGACTCCCAGCAGCTTCTACTGAAGCCTTCCCCAACTCCGGGGACTTCCGGCCGGGGACTTTGGGCGGCAGTATACGCCGTGAAGTGGTTTGCGGCCTGCCAGTAAACCCAAAGCAGAAGAAGAAGAAGTGACGTCAGCGGCTTCATTTGCCTAATCCTCCCCCAGGTTCAAAGAGTTCTCATGAACTAAATTCTCATGAACCTTTGTGGGAAAAGTACTGCGGTGGGAATGCGCCTAATGGTATACTAAAATCCATGTGAAAAAAATTGCTTCTCACTGTTCTCAGATCAAATATTTATATGTGATTAAAAATGCGATTAATTTCGATTAATTAATTACAAAGCCTCTAATTAATTAGATTAATTTTTTTAATCGAGTCCCGGCCCTAGTTTGTATTAAAAAAATCCTGACAGCTTCCTCCACCAGGCGGTCAGGATGCTGAACTCTCTCTCCTCCCTCCCTCTCTGACATCTCTCCCCCTGAACTCTCCACCCTGCCTCCCACCTTTCCCCCCTGCCCCAAATGGTCCTGGACACACACACACACGTACACACACCACACACACACACACACACACACCACACACACACACACACACACACCACACACACACACACACACACACACACACACACACACAC
Organism: Gymnodraco acuticeps; assembly: GCF_902827175.1. Lineage (NCBI taxonomy): Eukaryota > Metazoa > Chordata > Actinopteri > Perciformes > Bathydraconidae > Gymnodraco > Gymnodraco acuticeps. Next base: position 21,775 of record NW_022989907.1, read on the forward strand.
ACACACACACACACACACACACACACACACACACACCACACACACACACACACACACACCACACACACACACACACACCACACACACACACACACACACACACACACACACCACACACACACACACACAACCTTCCCTCCTCCAGCACCAGTCACCTTTCTGCCCTGCTACTGCACTGAAACTGTACTTTGAACATTTTAAACATATTATTAACATTTTAAACTGTATACCCCGGTTATCTAGGCCCGTTTTATGTATATATGTCACACTGTGGGACTGTGGGAAACGGTATCTCGAGATTTCTGGATGTATAACACATGTAGTAATTTTGAAAATAAAGCTGACTTTGAGTAAGTCAGCTTACTCTGACTTTAGTAACAGGGCTGAAATAGAGGGGGATGAGGCTAGAATGGGTGATCTGTTTGGTATTTTGAGCAAAACACTTTGTAGACATGTTTTGTATTTATCTGAGACCTATAATATATGCTTACAAATAGTATAATAGGAGACCTTTAACTTTAGTACGGACTTTTAGTATTTATACACGTCATGAGGAAGCGTAATTGAATGGTAATCTAGCCGCCACAGTACCAGTTTGGGTCCACAAGGATTTCGGGCCTCCACCACATCACCGTCAAATCCTCCATATTGATCTGAGGCTGCACAACACACGGCAGGATGACATCACCACCCAGAGGAGCCCTGATTGGCTCAGAGGAACCTGAGTTTTCAGGCTGAGGTCGACCTGTGAAAATATAGGGAGAAATATAAAGGTCCCTTGACATGCTTTTCTGGTTGTTACCCGTCCCCTTGTGTGTTATGAAGGTTTTTCTGCATGTAAACAGTCTGCAGAGTCAAAACCCTCAAAGTACACCCTGTAGCGAGTAAAACTCTAACACAGAGAAGACCTGTCTGTGCTGTCCCAGAACGCCTCGTTGGACATTTCTCTTTTCCATTGTTTGCTTCCTGGGTTCTGTGACGTGTGAACACCCAGATCAACAACAAATGACCAAATGCAGGGCCGTCCCTGGCCAACATGAGGCCCCATGCAAAGATATATGATGAAGCCCTCTGTTTCGAAATATATAATTTCTTTTTTTCTGAAAATTATATCTGATTAAAGTCAGAATTCAATTTTCTTTTTCGGTCACATCCCCCCAAAAATGTCTTACATGGCCCCAATCCTCGTCAGTATGAAACATCATAAAGAAAGAAATATAAAGGAAATTGTGAAAATAAAACAAAAAGTCATATTTCCAATATAATGTTTATCAAATACAAATGTGGTTGCCTTTTCATTTACATATAAATAACTTCATACTTATACCGACATATATATGTAGATACTATAAAGTAATTATAATGAAGTGTTTCCTGTTGAGGAATGTGGGACAGGCTGATCGGTGTGTGTGCATATTTTGGTGTGTGATGTGTGCACAGACAAGGAGTGACAGGGAGATTCCTCCAGGTGAGGCCTACAAGGTTTCTGCTAACCTTTCTAACAAAGACGATGTTATAAGGACATCAAATGAAAAAGTGGCCGATATGACATCCATTTTTTAAGAAGTAATGAAAAATCTGCACAATAATAATTCCTTTTATATTCTCTGAAAGTGTGATCTGATTATTCCCAGTCCCGCTAAACTATGAGGAAGTAGGAATCAGGTGTACATTTCTGTCGACTAAACTACATATAAAGTAATTTGTCAAACCTATTTCCACTACAATAAACGTAGCCTACTAAAGCCGTTAATAGCATTTTCCCAATGAGAAAAAGATGAAATAACTTCAGAGTTTCACAAACATTGGTTACCTTGAATCTGCTCCGTTGCGACGACCACCGGGAGAACAAGAGCCCAGATCAGGAGAGGAAGAATCCAGCTAGACACGAAGAAGACCATAAGGAGCGAAAGATTTGCAAATATTGTTGTAAAGAAACAGCGCGACTGAGCACCAACACGTAAATCAGAAGCAACTGGCGCATGCGCAGTCGTAGGGCAACACCTGTACCTGGAGTCCCGTGAACTTTTTAACATTTTAAAAACGGGAGTGCATCAAACATAATCATCATGAACATTGTGAATTTGTTAAGAAAACAGAAATACCTGACACCGTCCATCCTGCAGTTTGTCATCACCAGTAAGAGATGTAACTTCGCTCTTTAAAGTGTTTATTTTGAAGGAGCGACGGTGCTTTGACACTGGTTTTCCAACGAGAACATACGTTGGATAATAAAGCAACAAAGATTGCAACTCATTAGATTCAAGAGAGTTTATTATAATGTAGTTTATAATGAATCCGTAATGGAGAAGTGCGCAGTCAAACAACCCCTCAGGTGAGGAGGAGTCAGGTTTCAGTAGAGTTCTCTTTTGTCTTGTTTCATTTCTAAATACATGACCGGTAACGAGGAAGATCTAAAGCAGATAATGATGGATACATACACGAAGTAAAGATTAAATAATACCCTCTTCAATACAAAGGGTAAGTAATGCCAGCCTTACAACTTTTCAACAAAATGTCCAATATTGGAATAAAGTGAATCTTGTCTCGTTTTCACTTTCCCACAATAAAGTACTCTAAATGAAACACTTCTTATTTGTCTAGGCTCAGGTGAAAAGTTCATTTTAATCAAGTTAAAATAATCAATACTACAAATATATTCAATATCTGTATATAAGAGGAAAGTTAGCTTTTTTCCATTTAGATCAATACAAAGAGACAGGTTTATGTATCGTGATTATAAAAAGGTGGAATCACATTGAACTGGTTATCTGCAAAGTGACTTCCTGCCTCTCTCCTACTGATCACGTTACACTTGTTATCAGCATTTCCTCCAGCAGGGAGCAGCAACAGACCATTAAAACCTCTACAGCAGTGTTTCTCAAACTTTTCATACCAAGGACCACTTAACCAATAAATAAACACTCGCGGACCACCTAACTCCACAAATATCCAAAAACACATCGTTTTTTACAAATCGCCTGAAAATTGTACAAACAAGTGGCAACATGTGTGATGAAGGTGCTTATCTGGGCTATATCATGCAATCAAAGTGAAACGTAAGCTCGTTCCATTGCGGAGATATTCCCGCGAGAGTGCGAAAAACTTAAATCAATTAATTTATTTCAAATGTGAAATTTTACCAATATACTCACGGACCACTAGGGGGCGCTCATGGACCACCAGTGGTCCGTGGACCACACTTTGAGAAGCACTGCAGGTTCACCAGACGCGTGCTCAGGTGGAGACAGAACAACTTTTGGTAAAGATAGATCATCTGTGCGCTTTGCTCTGGTTAATTACCTGTGTTTAAAAGGTGATTTTCAAATAGACTACAGCACCATGAACTCTGTGAGCCAAACAAATATGAAACGGACCACCGTCCTCATATTAACAAACCTATCTAATACAGGAAGAAGGAAGTTGAAGTTCCTTGTTCTTCGCAGCCTTTCTGCACAAAAGAAACCTAAAACATTCAAAATAGCGCCTTTAAATTCGATAAGCAGGTTAGCACTGTAGTCAAGACCTGCTTTTTTAAAATACGACTATTGGCCAAGACCAAGTCGTTTTATCTTTTAAAGACCTAGAAAGGGTTATTAACGCCTTTGTTACCTCGAGACTGGATTACTGCAATGCTCTGTATGTGGGTATGGACCAGGCCTCAATTAGACGCCTGCAGCTAGTTCAGAATGCAGCTGCACGTCTTCTCACTGGCCACAAAAAGCGTGACCACATCACCCCAATTCTGGCTTCACTGCACTGGCTTCAAGTTCAGTTCAGAATAGATTTTAAACTCCTTTTATTTGTTTTCAAGCCCTTTTAGGCTTCTCTTATCAAGAATAACTTTTATCCCTTTTCCCTCTCTAACCTCTCGAGGTTTTATTAGAGGGAAAGGGTTTGTAGAGTGGCTTAGACAGGCCGGGGAGTGTTACAATTCGTAGACACAGCGTACCTCCCTATCTCTCAGCAATTTCCAACTAAGGCTCCAGTGGGGACTTTGTTCCCCGAGTGTGCCTCTCCACCTATGTTTCTTACTCTCTCACTTGCTACCCTTTGCCCTTAACTTATTCTAAGGGAGTGCTTGTTCTTCCGTCTCTCTGTCTGTGTCTGTGTATTCTCTTGTTCCCATTAACCCAGCCAAATGTTTTCTTGTTTTGTATCTATATCTACGCCGAGATCCGGAGTCGAGGCTGATCCTCTTGTTGTAGTCCTGGATCCTCTATCCTTAGTTCTGGATTAAGTCGTGGACTTCGGGTCGTGGCTGAACCTGTCTCTGCGGTCCTGCCTTGGGTCTCGTCATGCTGCTTCCCTGATGGCTTCCACAGGATTGTAGCTGACATCCTCGTGGATTCACCTTCTTATTACAGACACATGCATTTCCTAACATTCGGTCTATATGCTGTAAAATGTATTATCTCTTCGATTTACACACGGCATCTATTGCACGTCTGTCCGTCCTGGGAGAGGGATCCCTCCTCTGTTGCTCTCCCTGAGGTTTCTCCCATTTTTCCCCTTTAAACTGTGGGTTTTCTCTGGAAGTTTTTCCTTGTACGATGTGAGGGTCTAAGGATAGAGGGTCTAAGGATAGAGGGTGTCGCAAGTAAGTTTGGCCTTGGGCCAATTTTTTGCTGAGCCGCAAGATGGCGGGCCAGAACATAATCAAAGCCTAATTCAAGGAATTGATTTTGGTAAGAGGGCGCAGCGCCCCTGTTCCCCGGTTCAGAAAAAACTCTATCGCTGATGACCCTCCATCAACACTCTGATGCGCAGTCAGATCCGCTGATTGGTTCACTGATGATACCAATCCAGAGCCTCTGGCTAGACCCGCCCAAAGGGAGGCTCGTCCTCTCTAGCCCCATTTCAGTCCCAAAGCCAGGGCTATTATCTGTATTTTAACAGATTTATCTTTTAAATTGAGGTGTTGCCTATTAATTGTTCTCTTCAAAGTTTATTTTTCTCTGAAATTTTAGGGAGGATGGTCCTCCCTTTCCTCAATGGACGAGCCTCCACTGAGTAAAGTAGAGTTATTAACTAGGTAGCAGTGTTATTATTATTATTCTGATAAGTATTGTCAAGTTCTCTGGGGTTTTTGGCATTTATTTGAGTGTTTGCCCACATTTGAGAGGCTTGAGGGGCAACAGAGGACGCATGGACAACTGGAATCCTTTTTCCTTTTCTTTATTTCAACTTTTCAAGGACACATTAGGATTCTTTCAGGTTGAAAACCTTTAAAAAATACCAAAGGACAAAATAAATCAATTACATCAGTTTTGCTTTGCAATTTAATATATTATAACCTAAATTAATCAGTAACCAAGTATTTTACTCAAACTCAATGTATTTAATAGTTAAATAAGTACTTTAATTGACCTGGTTCCCCACAACCACACATTTGCCTTATGTGACCCGCTCTATCGAAATCAGTCGAAAGTCGCAACGGCTCATTTCAAAATAAACGTGGATTTGCGTAAAAAAAATAGTTTTTCGGGGTTCGGGTGTTTTGTTTGATTTTAAATAAACAAAGTCTTGGTATTTCCAAAATCACCCGATAAATACATGTTTGAAGCTTGTAAAGGGAAGATGACAGCTCTCCCTCCACCCTGCTCTTCCACAGCGCCGCTTCCCCTCCCTCCGCTGACATTATGAATGTAAGCGGATATGTCGGGACAGAATTTATTTTACCGGACAAAATTTGAAACTCACCGGTCATGTTTCAATAATAATAAGAATTGTGTAGCAGAGTTTCCGTTAGCAGGTAATCTGCTGATGTTTAAAACTCAGTTCACGGGGCTCATTTTTATATTGCTTCAGTTTATAATCGTTACAGATCGAAAAGTTCAGATTAATTTTTCAATAAATGATTCCACAAACAACAAACAACATAAGTATTACATTCAAACAAACTACTTGTAGATGAAGACGTACATTATTCAAAAGTGTACATTAACTTTGAATAATAACACGGGAGAAACGGATGCTCTCTTTTCCCCTCTCCCTCCCTCTCTCTCCTGACAGCCCGTCAGTTTCTCAAGCAGCTCGCTAAACAGTGGGCGGGGCTTCAGATTATGCAGAGCTGCCTGTCTCCGTCAGACTCAGCAGCTGATCTGATCTCTCTCTCGGGTCCGGTTATACTTCACTCGCGTTTATGTCCATATCGATCAGATCCAGCTCTCCTGATCGGCCTTTATAGAGAGCACCGATCAAACTATTAAGAGTGAATATCGGCCGATAATGACCGGCGGCCGATCGATCGGCGGCTAACGGAAACCCTGATGTGCGACTGTCGGTCCTATGTTGTAAAAAAAAAAAAAAAAAAAAAATCTCAAAATAATATTTTATTTTTGATTCTGAAAATTACGGGCCAAATATTATTGCTGGCGGGCCAACAATGGCCCGCGGGCCGCCTGTTGCCGACCCATGGTTTAAGGTGAAGTTGAATGTAAATATTGGCTGACCATTTCTTAAAGAAACATGTCACACACCTTCAACTCCAGCTCCGATTAAAGCAAATATAGGAAGACATTTCATTTTTGCCTAAAAGATGCATTCAAGTTCAGCAGGATCACAGGCAGAGGTGGGAAGTTACATTTCCTCAAGTACTTAAGTACACGTTGAGTACTCCTACACAGTGGCAGTTCTAGATCAATTTGACTGGGGGGGCCACTGGGGGGCCAGTTATTTTCTGAGGGGGGCACAATAAATGCAGGACGAAAAAGAGAACTAGACAGTATGAAGGAATTGCGTATAAGAAAACAATGCAATACAGTTATTGGTATTTGTTTCAGTGCACTTATTTATTTCAGATAGATCTTATAGTTATTACTGTTAGCTTCAGCTTAAGTTATAGTGCAATGTTTGCACGAACACCATATTTATATAAAAATAAAGGCAATGAACAGTTACATCTCTACTTTACATCTACAATTACACGGATACAATAGTTTAACTCACCTTCAATTATCGTGGTAGTCTCTCGAAACGTAGGTTTCAATCAGTCTTTCTTGGATGCAACAGGCTCTGATGATCCGAGATGAAAAGTGTTTGTTTTTCGCGCGCTTCAGCCGGAGAGTGAAAGTGAGTGCACCGCTCTAATGGGTCTGACTAGAATGACGAATAACGTTAGTTCCGCCTATTCAGTCATTCAATAAATCATACATTTTTCATTTTTAGGGGGGCCACAGGTCAGTGTTAGGGGGTCACTGGCCCCCCCTAGAACCGCCCCTGCACATACACTCTGGTGCTTTACTCAAGTACAATATCTGGGTACTTCTACTTTTATTCAAGTACTAGATCTGAGTACTTTTACTTTTACTAAAGTACAATATTGTCAGGGTTGGGGAAAATCAGGACCCAAATGCAGAATGAGGAGAAGGGGTACAAGGTACAACAACAAGCAAGCTTTAATTAACAAAAGCTGTGGACAAGAAAAAAACAAGAAAAAACCAACAGGGACAAACATGGAGGAACATGGAAGAAGACGACCGAACATGGAGCAGAGGGAAGGACAAGACTAAATGATCATATTAATTTATACTTTTAACACTTTTTGAAATAGGCACTCACACGGTGGGAGAAAAAAAAACAAAACATTTTTATTAAATTTACATCATTTTACAAAATAAGACACTGACAGTGTTGGAGATATTTGGTCTTCTGCTTAGTTCCTGAGCGACGTCCATCATGCACTTGTTACGGCATGATGGACATTTTGAGTCAGAGTTTGTCACATAAACACGACATTACAAATACATATCTTGTGTAAATGAAAATATGTATTTAACCACTAAATGTACCCTCAGTTCCTTCTAGCTAAACGAGTAAACATTCCGCAGATATGTAAGGTTAAACTTCATTTAAATTAAAGCAAGTAAGCATTTGCATACGCACATTCATTCATACATGGGGGGGGGGGGGGGGGGCACTTTGCCCACCTTATTGCTGATGTTTACAGTGTAGGAGAGTAACTGAGCTAACGTGGCTAGTTAGCTAACGTCAGAAAACTGTAATTCAAGTAACGGCTAGTTGGATCCCGTTAGTGAGATAGAGACGAACATCTTTCGAGTGCTGGTAGATCACCGTCAGTTAGTTAGTTTTTAGTGATCAATCTGTGGGGTATCAAAGCCCTCAATGCACACACACGCTATATTTACTGTGATAAGAAAAAGTACAATAATAATAATAATACATTGGACTTTGATAGCGCTTTTCCTAATGCCAAAAGACGCTTTACATCAAATCAGAAACAGAAACGGTACAAAGAAAACAAAATGAGTCCAAGAGTACACGGTTCCGTCGCGTTGAAGCTTGCCGGTGGGCGTGCGACCAACAACCAATCACATTAATCTCCCGCCCCGGACACACAAGCACGCGGTTTGATTGGCTAGAGCTTGTTCTGGCATATGATTAGATTGGCTGGCGCTTCTGTCGACGCTTCAAAAGTTGAACTTTTCTCAAACTTTTGAAGCGAGCAACGGAACCACAATGCAGTTCGGCAACGCGTGACGTCACCCCATTCAAAGTGAATGGGACGGGTCTCCGCTGAAGCAGGCAACGCTGCGTTGTGGACGTACCGTTACTCCTATAGCATTGCCGCTTTGTTTTCACTATCTGTTTGTGCTAGTTGTTTTGTTTTGTGCTCAACACTTGGTATGAAGATACAAACTCTAAACTAAATGCTACGATACAGAATACTTTCTGCCGTCCTGATATTGACGAGGAGCTCAACTAGGGCTGTGCAATTAATCGTATTTTAATCGCGATTACGATTATGGTTTGCGACGATTATGAAAACAGCATAATTGACAAAATACGATTATTTTGCTGGGTGCGCTTTCGCCCCTCCCTAAAAGCCCACTCGGCCACGTGGGAGTGACATGTGTTCAGCGCAAGCGAAGATGTCAGAACAAGAGCAGCAACTAGTTAAAAAGAAGGGTCGCGGGGAAATTCCCAGTCGATCGCGAGATGTGTCTAAAAATAGAACAACAATATTCTGTTTTATCGTTAATGTCCTGTAACATAATGTTCCCGTGCCAGAATAATGCACTTGAACGCATCAAAGCTTTGTGATTGGCCGGCCTCACCCCATGTGTCCGGGCGTGGCTGGTGAGCAGTGCACTAGTTCGCTGACGTTGTCCGTGTCAACAGCATGGATGGTCAACAGGAGTGACAGTCCACACACACACAAGACCGCAATTATGGCAGCAGCAAAAAAGCCCAAAATATATAATTTTCACTCCGAGTGGGAGGATCATTATTTTTGTATCTATTCCAATTCAAAGTCCATCTGTCTCATCTGCAATGCGAGCGTGGCTTTATCGAAGAAGGGTAATTTAGGAGCGGCATTTGAAAACAGTGCACAAACGCTACGAGACGGAATTCCCTCAATTCTGCCCTACGCTCCAAAAGGGGAGGGGCCTGAGAGCACAGCTAAATGCACAGCAGTCCATTTCCACCAGGCCCAACAACAAGAGCAAGGCTGCTACCAGAGCATCTTATCGTGTCAGGCACGTTCTAAAACACATGAAGTCTTTCAAAGACGGCGAAGTTATGAAAGAAGCTTTCCTGGAGGCTGCGACGCGCTTTTGTGGGACAGTAAAAATAACAGCAGCATTTCAACAGGTTTTTGATATAATAAAAACTCAATTTAGATACTGTTATTAATCTGCTGTAAGTTTTAGTTTGTTTGAATTTATTCATGATAATTATTGTACAAAATGGTATAAGAATGCAAACATTAAGATCTGTTCTGTTTAAATTGATTATAGTCTATCAGTTCAGAAACTAGTGTTGCTTGCATCCTATTTTAAAGGCATTTCTTTTTATACTCTAATAAAATGAAACAAAAAATGGGTTTGATTCTATGAATGTTGTCTTTTTTATTGCACTTTTGCTGCAGCAGATTACTGTGTAGCTTCAGATCTGAGTTGTCTTATTAGTAAGCCTAATTTATACTTTTGTAGCAACACTATTTTTATATAATGGCAAAGAAAGGGTTCTTCAGAGTCTTTTCTTTTTTTCCTGTGTCATATGTGGCAGCACTGCCACAAGTTCCTCTTCAGAGAGGGTCTTCAGTGTAGGTTGCAATATCGTCACCTGCCTGCGCTCATCTCTGAAACCAGACCATGTAAACAGGCTGGTATTTAAGACATGAGCAGCCCTACCAGCATTTGCCATGGTGGTCTAAACATTTTTATTTGGTCTTAAATTGTAGTTCAACATTTATTTCCTGTTACTTCTGGACCATGACGGTGGGCCAGCCTTCAACGTTTAACTGAGTGGAATATGTTGAATATGTTTTACCAAAATGTTGGCTATATGTTAAGGAGTTTTCAGTAGGTTGTGACAGTGCACTGCAACATATTTGATTTAATTTATTTTGGTCTAATTTATTTTTATTTATCATATTAATATATGTTTAGTATGGTTTTGGAAGTGCGCTCCAACATATTTGTTGATCTTGTTTATTGGTAAAATATTATTTGTTTTAAAGTTCAATAAATGGTCAATGAATAATCGTCAAAATAATCGTGATATCAATTATTGACCAAATAATCGTGATTATGATTTTTGCCATAATCGCACAGCCCTAAGCTCAACCCACCATTTTGGAGCCAGGTAAAGACGTGTTATTGGCCCAATACGCTCGGTCCTCATCTGGAACAAGTAGAAAAGATAAAGTCCTTTCAGTAATGCTTTGCGTTTCAAGATGTTGTTTCCCCGGTCGGTCCACTTGTGTCCAGAGGTGCTGCAGGTCTGAATCCCACATCTGATGCTCTTATCCCCACATATTGACCAGGGGAGGAAGGAGGTGATTTGGTTCCTGAGACCCTGTAGTCCGGCGGCTGGAGGGAGAAGAGAAATGTAAATAATAATAATTATTAAACTGTCTCCCTCTAGAGACGTTCTGTCAGAATACACTCAAGAAGCAGCAACACATGTTTCCTTCTGACTTACATGTCGTCTCTGATATTTATTTTTCAAGAAACATCCACCAGCTCCAACAGCCACGACCACTAAGATGCAGATTGACAGAACCACGACCCACGAGCTCCAATTGTGCTGACCAACTAAAACCCAAAGAGACAACGTCTTCAGTAACTGCCACACAACAGACCGTCTTGAAACTCTTCACTTTGTTCTCTCCTTCTTACCTTTGACATCAGTCTCATTTTTTGGATCTGGAGTTTGGAGATTTCCTGGAAACTGTGTGGTCGTCAAAGTGTCATCAGAGATCGGTTCTGAAAAAGCAACAGTTGTTCATTATAATGAATTATCATTAAACATATGTACAAACCATGCTGGATAACACATTTGCTACACGGTGTGTGCAAGGGCTTGAAGAATGTGGACAAGTTTGCATCTTTTAGTCGACCAAAAACACGAATGACGTAATCAACATAGACTCCAGGATACTCTGCAACTTCTACAGGTGCACCATAGAGAGCATCCTGACTGGCTGCATCACGGCCTGGTACGGCAGCTGCACCGTAAGGCTTTACAGAGGGTGGTGAAAACAAAACATCACCAGGACGGAGCTGCCATCCATGGAGGAGCTGCACTCCCAGCGGCTCAGGAAGAAAGCTCTCAGGATTACAAAAGACCCCCATCACCCCAGCCACAAACTGTTCTGTCTGCTGCCGTCTGGCAGGCGGTACCGCAGCATTCGGACAAGAACCACCAGACTCAGGGACAGTTTCATCCCACAGGCCATAAGACTGTTAAACCAACACATCCTCACTCCCAGGTCGGCCTATGTTGACGTTATGTCAAGTGCCCTGTGTCGGCTTTTTCCAACGCAAAGGGGGGGCCCTTAGCGTACATTTTCAACTTTCCGGGATGTCCATAGGCTTCTATATAGCTCCCTAAACGTATGTTGTAGACGACTTGAGATCGCGAGTGAATGCTACCCGCAGATCCATTCTCACAGCGTGTATCAACCTTTTTCTAACTCAATATCAAGCCACACTTATTGTTTTTATTTCAACTTTTGTTGCCGTCAGTTATGGGGAGAGTAGGGGCTCAGAATACTGAAATCTGTATTAATGGACATGCCATTGTGCGATTAAGTGATCTATGGACCTCTGGACATCCCGGAAAGTTGAAAATGTACGCTAAGGGCCCGCCCCTCTTGTGTTGGAAAAAGCCGACACAGGGGACTTGACATAACGTCAACATAGGCCGACCTGGGAGTGAGGATGTGTTGGTTAAACACCTGAACTGCTGAAACTATTTCATAACATCCTACTTAGTCATTATTATCTATTATCTAATATATCATTCCAATAACTTGCATATAGATTCTTATTTCACTATTTCACTTTTTTTAAACAATTTTCTTTTGGTATTTACTATTTACTTGCACTATATTTGTGTGTTGCTCTTTTGGAGAAGCCTGTGACCTAAGATTTTCATCGGCATAACTACACTGTAGCTATGTTCACACGACTAAATAAAGAACCTTGAACCTTGTAATAGATGTTATATCAACTCCTAAAAATCGGAAACGTTATTTCGGTCGATTATTCCTCCTCTTTAATAATACCAATTGCTATAGTATTTTATATCGTTGGAAAGCCTGATTAGTCCACCTTTACAACGAGGTACAACTTGTAAGGATCGTGCATTCGTGGAATGAGCAACACAGCTAACCGTGCGGGTAGCGGCCCAAACATTTTTGCCAAAATCCCCTGCAATATTCTTCTGTTGGTATTCAGACTCATCAAATTATTGTGTCCGTCCAAAAAAAAAAAAAGTTTACTTATAGTGAAAACCACCGTTGAATGATGGGATCGGAGACTAAAAGCTTTAGGAATCCAAACTATAACATATAATAAGTACCCTGTATCAAGATTGATACAAAAGAAGTGACATTTGACCTTTTTAGAGAGATTTAGCAAAAAGAAACATTTCTGGGGTCATTTGGGTGGATTTTCCATATCTCTGGCTCCCTCAGTATATTTTGATGATTGGCATATCTTTTTAACCGCAAGAGCCACTAGAATCGAGGGGAAGTTCCTAAAATCCATCTAAACATTACCCATTGGTGTGTGAGTGCTGCGCAGCCAGAATGCCCAAAACCGGAAGCTGTCATACACTCTGGTAGCTATTATAGCAGCTATATATGAAAACTCAGTTTTTTTCCATAAATATGAAGATGGATGATCAGTAATAATTTCAAAGTGACAGACACATTGGATTAACCTGTGGATTAACCTTCAGCAGCGTTTTTATCGTTTTAATGCCATTGCAGACCAGTTTAGACCAGAGCAACAGCTAAGGTAAGACTATTTTCTGTTTTTGCTACCGAAAGCTACGTTGTGTGATGTCTGGGTTTGCTTCCCATGCCGCTCAGTGATGATACTTATACCTCTAGAATCTGTGGAATCTCAGCTTGCTAGCTGATGTCTTGTTTGTGCAGATCCGATAAGTAATAAAGTATTTACACCTTGAGTTCTGTGCTAAGTTCGTTAGCATTTTCCGCTCCGGGCTCATTTAGACACTTCTTCTGAGACTTGTGTTTTGTTTCGGTAAAACTGGATCATATCATCAGTTAGCTGAGTTTCTTCCCGTTAAGTGAGTATGACATATTCATAGTTTATTACATTTTAAGAAGCCCTGAGACACAGGGGGCTTCCGGGTTTAACAGGTTAAAGAGCTGAAAAAAACAAAAAAGTGAGTATATAGAGCAGGGGTGGCCAACCAGTCAGAGGTTAAGAGCCACATTTGTTCTATGTTACTGCAAAGAGCCACATCAAACACACAGTCACTGATACCGCTTGTTTCAGTTTTTTGTTTTCTGGAGACAAGATTTCAACCACGTCACTGATGCATTTTTGTGGCATTGGGATATATATTTTTTAAATCCTCTGGAGCAGAGAGAGGAGCTGTGGATTATTGTTATTGATTAATGCATCAGTGTTTCTTAGGGTCAAAAACACTAAACTCACAACTTAAGATGAAAGCGTTTAGTTTATTTAATAAAAGAGCACATGTTCAATGTGAAAAGTGACAGTAGTTATAGATTATTTGCAATTTGGTGCTATATATTTATATTTAAAAAAAATTATATATATTTTTTAAACACCTTGAATTTCAGGGGGGGGCGCGGGGCTCTGTTGGCGGGGCGCAGCACCCCTCCAAGACAATGGTAGGGGAAACACTGGATAGTGTTTAGTCAACGATAGGTTTCCCCCCCCCCCCCCTCAAATTGGTTCACTGCATCGCAGGTATTATTGTGATTGGCTCTTGGGCCACATCAAAATTAGACGCGCTGTCATTCATCCTCTCATACAAGCCACACACAAGTAGGGAGAGCCGGGACAAAAGTAACACGGGTCGAAAGTAACGGAGCGATTTTATCCGAGTCCAAACTACTTTGACCGGCCAAATTACGTCAGAATGATCAGCATTCAATACTTAACAGACCTACTAAATATCAGGTTAACTGTCAGGAGTAGCTAGTGTTGTCACGATACCAACATTTTGGTTTCGATACCAAGTCAAGAATTGCGATTCCGATTCTTTTTCGATACTTTTCTTAAAAAAAGGGAAACAGTATTAAATGTAATTATTGTGCTTTAGTTCACACCAGAACCATAACACAAACTTTTAAACAATGAGAACAATAAATAAAATAAATGACAAGAATTCGTATTAAATAAAATTAATACATTTCTTACAGACAGGCCTCGTGGTGTCCGTAGGCTTGCCCTCACTGTCAGAGATATAGCTCAAAATTTAAATACTTCCAAATTTCGCTTCCGGCGTCTTTTTGTCAACAAGCCGAGCACAGCGGCAGTTGCACTCCCACTTGCAGCCATGCTTCTCGTTTTCTCACATGCTCTGGCAGCTAGCGCGTGCACGAGAGAGGGGAGGGACTTAGAGCGTGCTTGAGAGGGGAGGGACTTAGAGCGTGTTTGAGAGGGGAGGGACTGCAGGCACGGCTGCAGTGCAGGGAGTGCAAGCAGAGCGCTGAACACACACGGCTCTTATTAAAACGGCGCTTTCTCACCGGAGTACTTTCCCCCGTCATTCTTAAAGTACCGATACTAATGAAACGGAGGAATCGTAACGTTTTTAACGGCAGGGTATCGCGGTACCCTTCAAGTATCGGTACACCGTGCAACACTAGTCAGGAGTCAGTGTCTCTCCCCCAAACTCACACATATACAATTCGATATGAACTGAAGAGCCGCATGAAACTAGGCAAAGAGCCGCATGCGGCTCGAGAGCCGCGGGTTGGCCACTCCTGATATAGAGAGTCGGACTCTTTGAAAAAGAAAAAAGTGCAAACGTACCAAAGACTTCCAGCTTTATGGTGGTATCTAACGGCAGGTGTGGGATGATACATCTGTATCTCCCGTCATCAGAGAGCTTCAGGTTTCTGATCCGGAGGGAAACGTTCCCGAGTTTCAGGCCGTCTGCGAACATCTCCGTCCTCCCAGCGTACGACGGCATCGTCTGGGCCTCCTGATGCTGCTTTTCAGGGTACAGGTGAACGTACCTGTAGGAGCCAAAATGCTGAGTTAGCCCCTGTTTATATGTTTATTTATTATTTATAAAACCACACACACATTGGTAATTTATCGTTACCAATAGTTGTGGGTGTGGTTTATGGTATTAAGGCACCTGGTGTATGTGGAGGTTAGTAGTGTGACAATTAGCTCTGAGATCTTTGGTTGACTGGATGATTGTTTGTTTATTGTTTGTTTATTTAAATATCCTGAAACTTTAAAGCTCTCCTATCATGCAGATGCACTTTATGATGTCTTTTATACATACATATGTGTCCCGGTGTGTAAGGAGACTCACAAAGTGTCAGAAAACAAAACCCTCTCTCTTTTCCTTCTTTTCTTTTACATGTTTGTAGTAGGGCCGGGACTTTAACGCGTTAATTAAGATTAATTAATTACACAAAAATTAACGCATTTTAATCGCACTTATTTTTGCACCGCGGAACGTTTCTCACTGGATGAGTTTCAGGCGTACCGATTATACTGGAGCACCAACTAACGTTCATGACTTCAGACAACAACAAACCACAGTGAACAACAGTGGGAAATGTGTTTTAAAAAACGGACGGATGGAAGCGTCGATAAGAGCACGGTTGTGTGCAAATTATGCAAAAAGGAATTCGCATATCACCCGCAGCACATCAAGCCCTCAAGTATCACCTCAATGCAAAACATATAGCAGCTAGCGTGGACGTTAGCCTCTTTTATCGCGTTCGCACCAAAAAGAGCCGGTACTAAAATTAGTTCATGAGAACCTTTTTACCCCGACGAAAGTCCTGCTAGAGAGCAGAGAGCTGCTAGAGAGCAGGGACTTTCGTACGGCTCTCTTGTGAGAAAAGAGCTATATTTCTGATTGGCTGGGCGGATTGCAAACCACGCCCCGTAAAAACTCCCAAAAAGTTTTGTGAAGCCGCCATTTTATTATCCTCGCATTAGCATTATTAGCATTAGCCCAGCGCAGAAACGCAGAGAGACTAACTTATGGCAACACAAAATAAAACATGGGAGCGGTGGAGATGAGGAGGTGTCGGCGTTCTGGCGATTTACTCGGAAGGCTTCAGTAGAAGCTGCTGGGGACTCCCAGCAGCTTCTACTGAAGCCTTCCCCAACTCCGGGGACTTCCGGCCGGGGACTTTGGGCGGCAGTATACGCCGTGAAGTGGTTTGCGGCCTGCCAGTAAACCCAAAGCAGAAGAAGAAGAAGTGACGTCAGCGGCTTCATTTGCCTAATCCACCCCCAGGTTCAAAGAGTTCTCCATGAACTAAGTTCTCATGAACCTTTGTGGGAAAAGTACTGCTGGTGGGAGGGAATGCGCCTAATGGTATACTAAAATCCATGTGAAAAAATTGCTTCTCACTGTTCTCAGATCAAATATTTATATGTGATTAAAAATGCGATTAATTTCGATTAATTAATTACAAAGCCTCTAATTAATTAGATTAATTTTTTTAATCGAGTCCCGGCCCTAGTTTGTATTAAAAAAATCCTGGACAGCTTCCTCCACCAGGCGGTCAGGATGCTGAACTTCTCTCTCCTCCCTCCCTCTCTGACATCTCTCCCCTGAACTCTCCACCCTGCCTCCCACCTTTCCCCCCCGGCCCCAAATGGTCCTGGACACACACCACACACACACACACACACACACACCACCACACACACACCCACACACACACACACACACACACACACACAACACACACACACACACACACACACACACACACACACACCACACACCACACACACACACACACACACACACACCACACACCACACACACACACACACACACACACACACACACACACACCACACACAACCTTCCCTCCTCCAGCACCAGTCACCTTTCTGCCCTGCTACTGCACTGAAACTGTACTTTGAACATTTTAAACATATTATTAACATTTTAAACTGTATACCCCCGGTTATCTAGGCCCGTTTTATGTATATATGTCACACTGTGGGACTGTGGAAAACGGTATCCTCGAGATTTCTGGATGTATAACACATGTAGTAATTTTGAAAATAAAGCTGACTTTGAGTAAGTCAGCTTACTCTGACTTTAGTAACAGGGCTGAAAATAGAGGGGGATGAGGCTAGAATGGGTGATCTGTTTGGTATTTTGAGCAAAACACTTTGTAGACATGTTTTGTATTTATCTGAGACCTATAATATATGCTTACAAATAGTATAATAGGAGACCTTTAACTTTAGTACGGACTTTTAGTATTTATACACGTCATGAGGAAGCGTAATTGAATGGTAATCTAGCCGCCACAGTACCAGTTTGGGTCCACAAGGATTTCGGGCCTCCACCACATCACCGTCAAATCCTCCATATTGATCTGAGGCTGCACAACACACGGCAGGATGACATCACCACCCAGAGGAGCCCTGATTGGCTCAGAGGAACCTGAGTTTTCAGGCTGAGGTCGACCTGTGAAAATATAGGGAGAAATATAAAGGTCCCTTGACATGCTTTTCTGGTTGTTACCCGTCCCTTGTGTGTTATGAAGGTTTTTCTGCATGTAAACAGTCTGCAGAGTCAAAACCCTCAAAGTACACACCCTGTAGCGAGTAAAACTCTAACACAGAGAAGACCTGTCTGTGCTGTCCCAGAACGCCTCGTTGGACATTTCTCTTTTCCATTGTTTGCTTCCTGGGTTCTGTGACGTGTGAACACCCAGATCAACAACAAATGACCAAATGCAGGGCCGTCCCTGGCCAACATGAGGCCCCATGCAAAGATATATGATGAAGCCCTCTGTTTCGAAATATATACATTTCTTTTTTTCTGAAAATTATATCTGATTAAAGTCAGAATTCAATTTTCTTTTCGGTCACATCCCCCCAAAAATGTCTTACATGGCCCCAATCCTCGTCAGTATGAACATCATAAAGAAAGAAATATAAAGGAAATTGTGAAAATAAAACAAAAAGTCATATTTCCAATATAATGTTTATCAAATACAAATGTGGTTGCCTTTTCATTTACATATAAATAACTTCATACTTATACCGACATATATATGTAGATACTATAAAGTAATTATAATGAAGTGTTTCCTGTTGAGGAAATGTGGGACAGGCTGATCGGTGTGTGGTGCATATTTTGGTGTGTGATGTGCGCACAGACAAGGAGTGACAGGGAGATTCCTCCAGGTGAGGCCTACAAGGTTTTCTGCTAACCTTTCTAACAAAGACGATGTTATAAGGACATCAAATGAAAAAAGTGGCCGATATGACATCCATTTTTAAGAAGTAATGAAAAATCTGCACAATAATAATTCCTTTTATATTCTCTGAAAGTGTGATCTGATTATTCCCAGTCCCACTAAACTATGAGGAAGTAGGAATCAGGTGTACATTTCTGTCGACTAAACTACATATAAAGTAATTTGTCAAACCTATTTCCACTACAATAAACGTAGCCTACTAAAGCCGTTAATAGCATTTTCCCAATGAGAAAAAGATGAAATAACTTCAGAGTTTCACAAACATTGGTTACCTTGAATCTGCTCCGTTGCGACGACCACCGGGAGAACAAGAGCCCAGATCAGGAGAGGAAGAATCCAGCTAGACACGAAGAAGACCATAAGGAGCGAAAGATTTGCAAATATTGTTGTAAAGAAACAGCGCGACTGAGCACCAACACAGTAAATCAAGAAGCAACTGGCGCATGCGCAGTCGTAGGGCAACACCTGTACCTGGAGTCCCGTGAACTTTTTAACATTTTAAAAACGGGAGTGCATCAAACATAATCATCATGAACATTGTGAATTTGTTAAGAAAACAGAAATACCTGACACCGTCCATCCTGCAGTTTGTCATCACCAGTAAGAGATGTAACTTCGCTCTTAAAGTGTTTTATTTTGAAGGAGCGACGGTGCTTTGACACTGGTTTTTCCAACGAGAACATACGTTGGATAAATAAAGCAACAAAGATGCAACTCATTAGATTCAAGAGAGTTTTATTATAATGTAGTTTATAATGAATCCGTAATGGAGAAGTGCGCAGTCAAACAACCCCTCAGGTGAGGAGGAGTCAGGTTTCAGTAGAGTTCTCTTTTGTCTTGTTTCATTTCTAAATACATGACCGGTAACGAGGAAGATCTAAAGCAGATAATGATGGATACATACACGAAGTAAAGATTAAATAATACCCTCTTCAATACAAAGGGTAAGTAATGCCAGCCTTACAACTTTTCAACAAATGTCCAATATTGGAATAAAGTGAATCTTGTCTCGTTTCACTTTCCCACAATAAAGTACTCTAAATGAAACACTTCTTATTTGTCTAGGCTCAGGTGAAAAGTTCATTTTAATCAAGTTAAAATAATCAATACTACAAATATATTCAATATCTGTATATAAGAGGAAAGTTAGCTTTTTCCATTTAGGATCAATACAAAGAGACAGGTTTATGTATCGTGATTATAAAAAGGTGTGGAATCACATTGAACTGGTTATCTGCAAAGTGACTTCCTGCCTCTCTCCTACTGATCACGTTACACTTGTTATCAGCATTTCCTCCAGCAGGGAGCAGCAACAGACCATTAAAACCTCTACAGCAGTGTTTCTCAAACTTTTTCATACCAAGGACCACTTAACCAATAAATAAACACTCGCGGACCACCTACTCCACAAATATCCAAAAACACATCGTTTTTTACAAATCGCCTGAAAATTGTACAAACAAGTGGCAACATGTGTGATGAAGGTGCTTATCTGGGCTATATCATGCAATCAAAGTGAAACGTAAGCTCGTTCCATTGCGGAGATATTCCCGCGAGAGTGCGAAAAAACTTAAATCAATTAATTTATTTCAAATGTGAAATTTTACCAATATACTCACGGACCACTAGGGGGCGCTCATGGACCACCAGTGGTCCGTGGACCACACTTTGAGAAGCACTGCAGGTTTCACCAGACGCGTGCTCAGGTGGAGACAGAACAACTTTTGGTAAAGATAGATCATCTGTGCGCTTTGCTCTGGTTAATTACCTGTGTTTAAAAGGTGATTTTCAAATAGACTACAGCACCATGAACTCTGTGAGCCAAACAAATATGAAACGGACCACCGTCCTCATATTACAAACCTATCTAATACAGGAAGAAGGAAGTTTGAAGTTCCTTGTTCTTCGCAGCCTTTTCTGCACAAAAGAACTAAAACATTCAAAATAGCGCCTTTAAATTCGATAAGCAGGTTAGCACTGTAGTCAAGACCTGCTTTTTTAAAATACGACTATTGGCCAAGACCAAGTCGTTTTATCTTTTAAAGACCTAGAAAGGGTTATTAACGCCTTTGTTACCTCGAGACTGGATTACTGCAATGCTCTGTATGTGGGTATGGACCAGGCGTCAATTAGACGCCTGCAGCTAGTTCAGAATGCAGCTGCACGTCTTCTCACTGGCCACAAAAAGCGTGACCAACATCACCCCCAATTCTGGCTTCACTGCACTGGCTTCAAGTTCAGTTCAGAATAGATTTTAAACTCCTTTTATTTGTTTCAAGCCCTTTTAGGCTTCTCTTATCAAGAATAACTTTTATCCCTTTTCCCTCTCTAACCTCTCGAGGTTTATTAGAGGGAAAGGGTTTGTAGAGTGGCTTAGACAGGCCGGGGAGTGTTTACAATTCGTAGACACAGCGTACCTCCCTATCTCTCAGCAATTTCCAACTAAGGCTCCAGTGGGGACTTTGTTCCCCGAGTGTGCCTCTCCACCTATGTTTCTTACTCTCTCCACTTGCTACCCTTTGCCCTTAACTTATTCTAAGGGAGTGCTTGTTCTTCCGTCTCTCTGTCTGTGTCTGTGTATTCTCTTGTTCCCATTACCCAGCCAAATGTTTTCTTGTTTTGTATCTATATCTACGCCGAGATCCGGAGTCGAGGCTGATCCTCTTGTTGTAGTCCTGGATCCTCTATCCTTAGTTCTGGATTAAGTCGTGGACTTCGGGTCGTGGCTGAACCTGTCTCTGCGGGTCCTGCCTTGGGTCTCGTCATGCTGCTTCCCTGATGGCTTCCACAGGATTGTAGCTGACATCCTCGTGGATTCACCTTCTTATTACAGACACATGCATTTCCTAACATTCGGTCTATATGCTGTAAAATGTATTATCTCTTCGATTTACACACGGCATCTATTGCACGTCTGTCCGTCCTGGGAGAGGGATCCCTCCTCTGTTGCTCTCCCTGAGGTTTCTCCCATTTTCCCCTTTAAACTGTGGGTTTTCTCTGGAAGTTTTTCCTTGTACGATGTGAGGGTCTAAGGATAGAGGGTCTAAGGATAGAGGGTGTCGCAAGTAAGTTTGGCCTTGGGCCAATTTTTTGCTGAGCCGCAAGATGGCGGGCCAGAACATAATCAAAGCCTAATTCAAGGAATTGATTTTGGTAAGAGGGCGCAGCGCCCCTGTTCCCCGGTCAGAAAAAACTCTATCGCTGATGACCCTCCATCAACACTCTGATGCGCAGTCAGATCCGCTGATTGGTTCACTGATGATACCAATCCAGAGCCTCTGGCTAGACCCGCCCAAAGGGAGGCTCGTCCTCTCTAGCCCCATTTCAGTCCCAAAGCCAGGGCTATTATCTGTATTTTAACAGACTTATCTTTTAAATTGAGGTGTTGCCTATTAATTGTTCTCTTCAAAGTTTATTTTTCTCTGAAATTGTAGGGAGGATGGTCCTCCCTTTCCTCAATGGACGAGCCTCCACTGAGTAAAGTAGAGTTATTAACTAGGTAGCAGTGTTATTATTATTATTCTGATAAGTATTGTCAAGTTCTCTGGGTTTTTGGCATTTATTTGAGTGTTTGCCCACATTTGAGAGGCTTGAGGGGCAACAGAGGACGCATGGACAACTGGAATCCTTTTTCCTTTTCTTTATTTCAACTTTTCAAGGACACATTAGGATTCTTTCAGGTTGAAAACCTTTAAAAAATACAAAGGACAAAATAAATCAATTACATCAGTTTTGCTTTGCAATTTAATATATTATAACCTAAATTAATCAGTAACCAAGTATTTTACTCAAACTCAATGTATTTAATAGTTAAATAAGTACTTTAATTGACCTGGTTCCCCACAACCACACATTTGCCATATGTGACCCCGCTCTAATCGAAATCAGTCGAAAGTCGCAACGGCTCATTTCAAAATAAACGTGGATTTGCGTAAAAAAAATAGTTTTTCGGGGGTTCGGGTGTTTTGTTTGATTTTAAATAAACAAAGTCTTGGTATTTCCAAAATCACCCGATAAATACATGTTTGAAGCTTGTAAAGGGAAGATGACAGCTCTCCCTCCCACCCTGCTCTTCCACAGCGCCGCTTCCCCTCCCTCCGCTGACATTATGAATGTAAGCGGATATGTCGGGACAGAATTTATTTTACCGGACAAAATTTGAAACTCACGGTCATGTTTCAATAATAATAAGAATGTGTGTAGCAGAGTTTCCGTTAGCAGGTAATCTGCTGATGTTTAAAACTCAGTTCACGGGGCTCATTTTTATATTGCTTCAGTTTATAATCGTTTACAGATCGAAAAGTTCAGATTAATTTTTCAATAAATGATTCCACAAACAACAAACAACATAAGTATTACATTCAAACAAACTACTTGTAGATGAAGACGTACATTATTCAAAAGTGTACATTAACTTTGAATAATAACACGGGAGAAACGGATGCTCTCTTTTCCCCTCTCCCTCCCTCTCTCTCCTGACAGCCCGTCAGTTTCTCAAGCAGCTCGCTAAACAGTGGGCGGGGCTTCAGATTATGCAGAGGCTGCCTGTCTCCGTCAGACTCAGCAGCTGATCTGATCTCTCTCTCGGGTCCGGTTATACTTCACTCGCGTTTATGTCCATATCGATCAGATCCAGCTCTCCTGATCGGCCTTTATAGAGAGCACCCGATCAAACTATTAAGAGTGAATATCGGCCGATAATGACCGGCGGCCCGATCGATCGGCGGCTAACGGAAACCCTGATGTGCGACTGTGGTCCTATGTTGTAAAAAAAAAAAAAAAAAAAAAATCTCAAAATAATATTTTATTTTTGATTCTGAAAAATTACGGGCCAAATATTATTACGCTGGCGGGCCAACAATGGCCCGCGGGCCGCCTGTTGCCGACCCATGGTTTAAGGTGAAGTTGAATGTAAATATTGGCTGACCATTTCTTAAAGAAAACATGTCACACCACCTTCAACTCCAGCTCCGATTAAAGCAAATATAGGAAGACATTTCATTTTTGCCTAAAAGATGCATTCAAGTTCAGCAGGATCACAGGCAGAGGTGGGAAGTTACATTTCCTCAAAGTACTTAAGTACACGTTGAGTACTCCTACACAGTGGCAGTTCTAGATCAATTTGACTGGGGGGGGCCACTGGGGGGCCAGTTATTTTCTGAGGGGGGGCACAATAAATGCAGGACGAAAAAGAGAACTAGACAGTATGAAGGAATTGCGTATAAGAAAACAATGCAATACAGTTATTGGTATTTGTTTCAGTGCACTTATTTATTTCAGATAGATCTTATAGTTATTACTGTTAGCTTCAGCTTAAGTTATAGTGCAATGTTTTGCACGAACACCATATTTATATAAAAATAAAGGCAATGAACAGTTACATCTCTACTTTACATCTACAATTACACGGATACAATAGTTTAACTCACCTTCAATTATCGTGGTAGTCTCTCGAAACGTAGGTTTCAATCAGTCTTTCTTGGATGCAACAGGCTCTGATGATCCGAGATGAAAAGTGTTTGTTTTTTCGCGCGCTTCAGCCGGAGAGTGAAAGTGAGTGCACCGCTCTAATGGGTCTGACTAGAATGACGAATAACGTTAGTTCCGCCTATTCAGTCATTCAATAAATCATACATTTTTCATTTTTAGGGGGGCCACAGGTCAGTGTTAGGGGGTCACTGGCCCCCCCTAGAACCGCCCCTGCACATACACTCTGGTGCTTTACTCAAGTACAATATCTGGGTACTTCTACTTTTATTCAAGTACTAGATCTGAGTACTTTTACTTTTACTAAAGTACAATATTGTCAGGGTTGGGGAAAATCAGGACCCAAATGCAGAATGAGGAGAAGGGGGTACAAGGTACAACAACAAGCAAGCTTTAATTAACAAAAGCTGTGGACAAGAAAAAAACAAGAAAAAAACCAACAGGGACAAACATGGAGGAACATGGAAGAAGACGACCGAACATGGAGCAGAGGGAAGACAAGACTAAATGATCATATTAATTTATACTTTTAACACTTTTTGAAATAGGCACTCACACGGTGGGAGAAAAAAAACAAAACATTTTTATTAAATTTACATCATTTTACAAAATAAGACACTGACAGTGTTGGAGATATTTGGTCTTCTGCTTAGTTCCTGAGCGACGTCCATCATGCACTTGTTACGGCATGATGGACATTTTGAGTCAGAGTTTGTCACATAAACACGACATTACAAATACATATCTTGTGTAAATGAAAATATGTATTTAACCACTAAATGTACCCTCAGTTCCTTCTAGCTAAACGAGTAAACATTCCGCAGATATGTAAGGTTAAACTTCATTTAAATTAAAGCAAGTAAGCATTTGCATACGCACATTCATTCATACATGGGGGGGGGGGGGGGGGGCACTTTGCCCACCTTATTGCTGATGTTTACAGTGTAGGAGAGTAACTGAGCTAACGTGGCTAGTTAGCTAACGTCAGAAAACTGTAATTCAAGTAACGGCTAGTTGGA
Organism: Gymnodraco acuticeps; assembly: GCF_902827175.1. NCBI lineage: Eukaryota > Metazoa > Chordata > Actinopteri > Perciformes > Bathydraconidae > Gymnodraco > Gymnodraco acuticeps. Next base: position 47,029 of record NW_022989907.1, read on the forward strand.
TCCCGTTAGTGAGGATAGAGACGAACATCTTTCGAGTGCTGGTAGATCACCGTCAGTTAGTTAGTTTTTAGAGATCAATCTGTGGGGTATCAAAGCCCTCAATGCACACACACGCTATATTTACTGTGATAAGAAAAAGTACAATAATAATAATAATACATTGGACTTTGATAGCGCTTTTCCTAATGCCAAAAGACGCTTTACATCAAATCAGAAACAGAAACGGTACAAAGAAAACAAAATGAGTCCAAGAGTACACGGTTCCGTCGCGTTGAAGCTTGCCGGTGGGCGTGCGACACAACAACCAATCACATTAATCTCCCGCCCCGGACACACAAGCACGCGGTTTGATTGGCTAGAGCTTGTTCTGGCATATGATTAGATTGGCTGGCGCTTCTGTCGACGCTTCAAAAGTTGAACTTTTCTCAAACTTTTGAAGCGAGCAACGGAACCACAATGCAGTTCGGCAACGCGTGACGTCACCCCATTCAAGTGAATGGGACGGGTCTCCGCTGAAGCAGGCAACGCTGCGTTGTGGACGTACCGTTACTCCTATAGCATTGCCGCTTTGTTTTCACTATCTGTTTGTGCTAGTTGTTTTGTTTTGTGCTCAACACTTGGTATGAAGATACAAACTCTAAACTAAATGCTACGATACAGAATACTTTCTGCCGTCCTGATATTGACGAGGAGCTCAACTAGGGCTGTGCAATTAATCGTATTTTAATCGCGATTACGATTATGGTTTGCGACGATTATGAAAACAGCATAATTGACAAAATACGATTATTTTGCTGGGTGCGCTTTCGCCCCTCCCTAAAAGCCCACTCGGCCACGTGGGAGTGACATTGTTGTCAGCGCAAGCGAAGATGTCAGAACAAGAGCAGCAACTAGTTAAAAAGAAGGGTCGCGGGGAAATTCCCAGTCGATCGCGAGATGTGTCTAAAAATAGAACAACAATATTCTGTTTTATCGTTAATGTCCTGTAACATAATGTTCCCGTGCCAGAATAATGCACTTGAACGCATCAAAGCTTTGTGATTGGCCGGCCTCACCCCATGTGTCCGGGCGTGGCTGGTGAGCAGTGCACTAGTTCGCTGACGTTGTCCGTGTCAACAGCATGGATGGTCAACAGGAGTGACAGTCCACACACACACAAGACCGCAATTATGGCAGCAGCAAAAAAGCCCAAAATATATAATTTTCACTCCGAGTGGGAGGATCATTATTTTTGTATCTATTCCAATTCAAAGTCCATCTGTCTCATCTGCAATGCGAGCGTGGCTTTATCGAAGAAGGGTAATTTAGGAGCGGCATTTGAAAACATGTGCACAAACGCTACGAGACGGAATTCCCTCAATTCTGCCCTACGCTCCAAAAGGGGAGGGGCCTGAGAGCACAGCTAAATGCACAGCAGTCCATTTCCACCAGGCCCAACAACAAGAGCAAGGCTGCTACCAGAGCATCTTATCGTGTCAGGCACGTTCTAAAACACATGAAGTCTTTCAAAGACGGCGAAGTTATGAAAGAAGCTTTCCTGGAGGCTGCGACGCGCTTTTGTGGGACAGTAAAAATAACAGCAGCATTTCAACAGGTTTTTGATATATAAAAACTCAATTTAGATACTGTTATTAATCTGCTGTAAGTTTTAGTTTGTTTGAATTTATTCATGATAATTATTGTACAAAATGGTATAAGAATGCAAACATTAAGATCTGTTCTGTTTAAATTGATTATAGTCTATCAGTTCAGAAACTAGTGTTGCTTGCATCCTATTTTAAAGGCATTTCTTTTTATACTCTAATAAAATGAAACAAAAAATGGGTTTGATTCTATGAATGTTGTCTTTTTTATTGCACTTTTGCTGCAGCAGATTACTGTGTAGCTTCAGATCTGAGTTGTCTTATTAGTAAGCCTAATTTATACTTTTGTAGCAACACTATTTTTATATAATGGCAAAGAAAGGGTTCTTCAGAGTCTTTTCTTTTTTTCCTGTGTCATATGTGGCAGCACTGCCACAAGTTCCTCTTCAGAGAGGGTCTTCAGTGCAGGTTGCAATATCGTCACCTGCCTGCGCTCATCTCTGAAACCAGACCATGTAAACAGGCTGGTATTTAAGACATGAGCAGCCCTACCAGCATTTGCCATGGTGGTCTAAACATTTTTATTTGGTCTTAAATTGTAGTTCAACATTTATTTCCTGTTACTTCTGGACCATGACGGTGGGCCAGCCTTCAACGTTTAACTGAGTGGAATATGTTGAATATGTTTTACCAAAATGTTGGCTATATGTTAAGGAGTTTTCAGTAGGTTGTGACAGTGCACTGCAACATATTTGATTTAATTTATTTTGGTCTAATTTATTTTTATTTATCATATTAATATATGTTTAGTATGGTTTTGGAAGTGCGCTCCAACATATTTGTTGATCTTGTTTATTGGTAAAATATTATTTGTTTTAAAGTTCAATAAATGGTCAATGAATAATCGTCAAAATAATCGTGATATCAATTATTGACCAAATAATCGTGATTATGATTTTTGCCATAATCGCACAGCCCTAAGCTCAACCCACCATTTTGGAGCCAGGTAAAGACGTGTTATTGGCCCAATACGCTCGGTCCTCATCTGGAACAAGTAGAAAAGATAAAGTCCTTTCAGTAATGCTTTGCGTTTCAAGATGTTGTTTCCCCCCGGTCGGTCCACTTGTGTCCTGACGTGCTGCAGGTCTGAATCCACATCTGATGCTTTTATCCCCACATATGGAGCAGGGGAGGAAGGAGGTGGTTCGGTTTCTGGGACGCTGCAGCACGGCAGCTGGAGGGAAAAGAGAAATGTAAATAATAATAATTATTAAACTGTCTCCCTCTAGAGACGTTCTGTCAGAATACACTCAAGAAGCAGCAACACATGTTTCCTTCTGACTTACATGTCGTCTCTGATATTTATTTTTCAAGAAACATCCACCAGCTCCAACAGCCACGACCACTAAGATGCAGATTGACAGAACCACGACCCACGAGCTCCAATTGTGCTGACCAACTAAAACCCAAAGAGACAACGTCTTCAGTAACTGCCACACAACAGACCGTCTTGAAACTCTTCACTTTGTTCTCTCCTTCTTACCTTTGACATCAGTCTCATTTTTTGGATCTGGAGTTTGGAGATTTCCTGGAAACTGTGTGGTCGTCAAAGTGTCATCAGAGATCGGTTCTGAAAAAGCAACAGTTGTTCATTATAATGAATTATCATTAAACATATGTACAAACCATGCTGGATAACACATTTGCTACACGGTGTGTGCAAGGGCTTGAAGAATGTGGACAAGTTTGCATCTTTTAGTCGACCAAAAACACGAATGACGTAATCAACATAGACTCCAGGATACTCTGCAACTTCTACAGGTGCACCATAGAGAGCATCCTGACTGGCTGCATCACGGCCTGGTACGGCAGCTGCACCGTAAGGCTTTACAGAGGGTGGTGAAAACAAAACATCACCAGGACGGAGCTGCCATCCATGGAGGAGCTGCACTCCCAGCGGCTCAGGAAGAAAGCTCTCAGGATTACAAAAGACCCCCATCACCCCAGCCACAAACTGTTCTGTCTGCTGCCGTCTGGCAGGCGGTACCGCAGCATTCGGACAAGAACCACCAGACTCAGGGACAGTTTCATCCCACAGGACATAAGACTGTTAAACCAACACATCCTCACTCCCAGGTCGGCCTATGTGACGTTATGTCAAGTGCCCTGTGTCGGCTTTTTCCAACGCAAAGGGGGGGCCCTTAGCGTACATTTTCAACTTTCCGGGATGTCCATAGGCTTCTATATAGCTCCCTAAACGTATGTTGTAGACGACTTGAGATCGCGAGTGAATGCTACCCGCAGATCCATTCTCACAGCGTGTATCAACCTTTTTCTAACTCAATATCAAGCCACACTTATTGTTTTTTATTTCAACTTTTGTTGCCGTCAGTTATGGGGAGAGTAGGGGCTCAGAATACTGAAATCTGTATTAATGGACATGCCATTGTGCGATTAAGTGATCTATGGACCTCTGGACATCCCGGAAAGTTGAAAATGTACGCTAAGGGCCCGCCCCTCTTGTGTTGGAAAAAGCCGACACAGGGGACTTGACATAACGTCAACATAGGCCGACCTGGGAGTGAGGATGTGTTGGTTAAACACCTGAACTGCTGAAACTATTTCATAACATCCTACTTAGTCATTATTTATCTATTATCTAATATATCATTCCAATAACTTGCATATAGATTCTTATTTCACTATTTCACTTTTTTAAACAATTTTTCTTTTGGTATTTACTATTTACTTGCACTATATTTTGTGTTGCTCTGTTGGAGAAGCCTGTGACACAAGATTTTCATCGGCATAACTACACTGTAGCTATGTTCGAACGACTAAATAAAGAACCTTGAACCTTGTAATAGATGTTATATCAACTCCTAAAAATCGGAAACGTTATTTCGGTCGATTATTCCTCCTCTTTAATAATACCAATTGCTATAGTATTTTATATCGTTGGAAAGCCTGATTAGTCACCTTTACAACGAGGGTACAACTTGTAAGGATCGTGCATTCGTGGAATGAGCAACACAGCTAACCGTGCGGGTAGCGGCCCAAACATTTTTGCCAAAATCCCCTGCAATATTCTTCTGTTGGTATTCAGACTCATCAAATTATTGTGTCCGTCCAAAAAAAAAAAAAGTTTACTTATAGTGAAAACCACCGTTGAATGATGGGATCGGAGACTAAAAGCTTTAGGAATCCAAACTATAACATATAATAAGTACCCTGTATCAAGATTGATACAAAAGAAGTGACATTTGACCTTTTTAGAGAGATTTAGCAAAAAGAAACATTTCTGGGGTCATTTGGGTGGATTTTCCATATCTCTGGCTCCCTCAGTATATTTTGATGATTGGCATATCTTTTTAACCGCAAGAGCCACTAGAATCGAGGGGGAAGTTCCTAAAATCCATCTAAACATTACCCATTGGTGTGTGAGTGCTGCGCAGCCAGAATGCCCAAAACCGGAAGCTGTCATACACTCTGGTAGCTATTATAGCAGCTATATATGAAAACTCAGTTTTTTCCATAAATATGAAGATGGATGATCAGTAATAATTTCAAAGTGACAGACACATTGGATTAACCTGTGGATTAACCTTCAGCAGCGTTTTTATCGTTTTAATGCCATTGCAGACCAGTTTAGACCAGAGCAACAGCTAAGGTAAGACTATTTTCTGTTTTTTGCTACCGAAAGCTACGTTGTGTGATGTCTGGGTTTGCTTCCCATGCCGCTCAGTGATGATACTTATACCTCTAGAATCTGTGGAATCTCAGCTTGCTAGCTGATGTCTTGTTTGTGCAGATCCGATAAGTAATAAAGTATTTACACCTTGAGTTCTGTGCTAAGTTCGTTAGCATTTTCCGCTCCGGGCTCATTTAGACACTTCTTCTGAGACTTGTGTTTTGTTTCGGTAAAACTGGATCATATCATCAGTTAGCTGAGTTTCTTCCCGTTAAGTGAGTATGACATATTCATAGTTTATTACATTTTAAGAAGCCCTGAGACACAGGGGGCTTCCGGGTTTAACAGGTTAAAGAGCTGAAAAAAACAAAAAAGTGAGTATATAGAGCAGGGGTGGCCAACCAGTCAGAGGTTAAGAGCCACATTTGTTCTATGTTACTGCAAAGAGCCACATCAAACACACAGTCACTGATACCGCTTGTTTCAGTTTTTTGTTTTCTGGAGACAAGATTTCAACCACGTCACTGATGCATTTTTGTGGCATTGGGATATATATTTTTAAATCCTCTGGAGCAGAGAGAGGAGCTGTGGATTATTGTTATTGATTAATGCATCAGTGTTTCTTAGGGTCAAAAACACTAAACTCACAACTTAAGATGAAAGCGTTTAGTTTATTTAATAAAAGAGCACATGTTCAATGTGAAAAGTGACAGTAGTTATAGATTATTTGCAATTTGGTGCTATATATTTATATTTAAAAAAAATTATATATATTTTTTAAACACCTTGAATTTCAGGGGGGGGCGCGGGGCTCTGTTGGCGGGGCGCAGCACCCCTCCAAGACAATGGTAGGGGAAACACTGGATAGTGTTTAGTCAACGATAGGTTTCCCCCCCCCCCCCCCTCAAATTGGTTCACTGCATCGCAGGTATTATTGTGATTGGCTCTTGGGCCACATCAAAATTAGACGCGCTGTCATTCATCCTCTCATACAAGCCACACACAAGTAGGGAGAGCCGGGACAAAAGTAACACGGGTCGAAAGTAACGGAGCGATTTTATCCGAGTCCAAACTACTTTGACCGGCCAAATTACGTCAGAATGATCAGCATTCAATACTTAACAGACCTACTAAATATCAGGTTAACTGTCAGGAGTAGCTAGTGTTGTCACGATACCAACATTTTGGTTTCGATACCAAGTCAAGAATTGCGATTCCGATTCTTTTTCGATACTTTTCTTAAAAAAAGGGAAACAGTATTAAATGTAATTATTGTGCTTTAGTTCACACCAGAACCATAACACAAACTTTTAAACAATGAGAACAATAAATAAAATAAATGACAAGAATTCGTATTAAATAAAATTAATACATTTCTTACAGACAGGCCTCGTGGTGTCCGTAGGCTTGCCCTCACTGTCAGAGATATAGCTCAAAATTTAAATACTTCCAAATTTCGCTTCCGGCGTCTTTTTTGTCAACAAGCCGAGCACAGCGGCAGTTGCACTCCCACTTGCAGCCATGCTTCTCGTTTTCTCACATGCTCTGGCAGCTAGCGCGTGCACGAGAGAGGGGAGGGACTTAGAGCGTGCTTGAGAGGGGAGGGACTTAGAGCGTGTTTGAGAGGGGAGGGACTGCAGGCACGGCTGCAGTGCAGGGAGTGCAAGCAGAGCGCTGAACACACACGGCTCTTATTAAAACGGCGCTTTCTCACCGGAGTACTTTCCCCCGTCATTCTTAAAGTACCGATACTAATGAAACGGAGGAATCGTAACGTTTTTAACGGCAGGGTATCGCGGTACCCTTCAAGTATCGGTACACCGTTGCAACACTAGTCAGGAGTCAGTGTCTCTCCCCCAAACTCACACATATACAATTCGATATGAACTGAAGAGCCGCATGAAACTAGGCAAAGAGCCGCATGCGGCTCGAGAGCCGCGGGTTGGCCACTCCTGATATAGAGAGTCGGACTCTTTGAAAAAGAAAAAAGTGCAAACGTACCAAAGACTTCCAGCTTTATGGTGGTATCTAACGGCAGGTGTGGGATGATACATCTGTATCTCCCGTCATCAGAGAGCTTCAGGTTTCTGATCCGGAGGGAAACGTTCCCGAGTTTCAGGCCGTCTGCGAAACATCTCCGTCCTCCAGCGTACGACGGCATCGTCTGGGCCTCCTGATGCTGCTTTTCAGGGTACAGGTGAACGTACCTGTAGGAGCCAAAATGCTGAGTTAGCCCCTGTTTATATGTTTATTTATTATTTATAAAACCACACACACATTGGTAATTTATCGTTACCAATAGTTGTGGGTGTGGTTTATGGTATTAAGGCACCTGGTGTATGTGGAGGTTAGTAGTGTGACAATTAGCTCTGAGATCTTTGGTTGACTGGATGATTGTTTGTTTATTGTTTGTTTATTTAAATATCCTGAAACTTTAAAGCTCTCCTATCATGCAGAATGCACTTTATGATGTCTTTTATACATACATATGTGTCCCGGTGTGTAAGGAGACTCACAAAGTGTCAGAAAACAAAACCCTCTCTCTTTTCCTTCTTTTCTTTTACATGTTTGTAGTAGGGCCGGGACTTTAACGCGTTAATTAAGATTAATTAATTACACAAAAATTAACGCATTTTAATCGCACTTATTTTTGCACCGCGGAACGTTTCTCACTGGATGAGTTTCAGGCGTACCGATTATACTGGAGCACCAACTAACGTTCATGACTTCAGACAACAACAAACCACAGTGAACAACAGTGGGAAATGTTGTTTTAAAAAACGGACGGATGGAAGCGTCGATAAGAGCACGGTTGTGTGCAAATTATGCAAAAAGGAATTCGCATATCACCGCAGCACATCAAGCCTCAAGTATCACCTCAATGCAAAACATATAGCAGCTAGCGTGGACGTTAGCCTCTTTTATCGCGTTCGCACCAAAAAGAGCCGGTACTAAAATTAGTTCATGAGAACCTTTTTACCCCGACGAAAGTCCCTGCTAGAGAGCAGAGAGCTGCTAGAGAGCAGGGACTTTCGTACGGCTCTCTTGTGAGAAAAGAGCTATATTTCTGATTGGCTGGGCGGATTGCAAACCACGCCCCGTAAAACTCCCAAAAAGTTTTGTGAAGCCGCCATTTTATTATCCTCGCATTAGCATTATTAGCATTAGCCCAGCGCAGAAACGCAGAGAGACTAACTTATGGCAACACAAAATAAAACATGGGAGCGGTGGAGATGAGGAGGTGTCGGCGTTCTGGCGATTTACTCGGAAGGCTTCAGTAGAAGCTGCTGGGACTCCCAGCAGCTTCTACTGAAGCCTTCCCCAACTCCGGGGACTTCCGGCCGGGGACTTTGGGCGGCAGTATACGCCGTGAAGTGGTTTGCGGCCTGCCAGTAAACCCAAAGCAGAAGAAGAAGAAGTGACGTCAGCGGCTTCATTTGCCTAATCCACCCCCAGGTTCAAAGAGTTCTCATGAACTAAGTTCTCATGAACCTTTGTGGGAAAAGTACTGCGGTGGGAATGCGCCTAATGGTATACTAAAATCCATGTGAAAAAAATTGCTTCTCACTGTTCTCAGATCAAATATTTATATGTGATTAAAAATGCGATTAATTTCGATTAATTAATTACAAAGCCTCTAATTAATTAGATTAATTTTTTTAATCGAGTCCCGGCCCTAGTTTGTATTAAAAAAATCCTGACAGCTTCCTCCACCAGGCGGTCAGGATGCTGAACTCTCTCTCCTCCCTCCCTCTCTGACATCTCTCCCCTGAACTCTCCACCCTGCCTCCCACCTTTCCCCCCTGCCCCAAATGGTCCTGGACACACACACACACACACACACACACACACACACACACACACACACACACACACACACACACACACACACACACACATCCACCACACACACACACACACACACACACACACACACACACACACACACACACACACACACACACACACACACACACACACACACACACACACACACACACACACACACACACACACACACACACACACACACACACAACCTTCCCTCCTCCAGCACCAGTCACCTTTCTGCCCTGCTACTGCACTGAAACTGTACTTTGAACATTTTAAACATATTATTAACATTTTAAACTGTATACCCCGGTTATCTAGGCCCGTTTTATGTATATATGTCACACTGTGGGACTGTGGAAAACGGTATCTCGAGATTTCTGGATGTATAACACATGTAGTAATTTTGAAAATAAAGCTGACTTTGAGTAAGTCAGCTTACTCTGACTTTAGTAACAGGGCTGAAATAGAGGGGGATGAGGCTAGAATGGGTGATCTGTTTGGTATTTTGAGCAAAACACTTTGTAGACATGTTTTGTATTTATCTGAGACCTATAATATATGCTTACAAATAGTATAATAGGAGACCTTTAACTTTAGTACGGACTTTTAGTATTTATACACGTCATGAGGAAGCGTAATTGAATGGTAATCTAGCCGCCACAGTACCAGTTTGGGTCCACAAGGATTTCGGGCCTCCACCACATCACCGTCAAATCCTCCATATTGATCTGAGGCTGCACAACACACGGCAGGATGACATCACCACCCAGAGGAGCCCTGATTGGCTCAGAGGAACCTGAGTTTTCAGGCTGAGGTCGACCTGTGAAAATATAGGGAGAAATATAAAGGTCCCTTGACATGCTTTTCTGGTTGTTACCCGTCCCCTTGTGTGTTATGAAGGTTTTTCTGCATGTAAACAGTCTGCAGAGTCAAAACCCTCAAAGTACACCCTGTAGCGAGTAAAACTCTAACACAGAGAAGACCTGTCTGTGCTGTCCCAGAACGCCTCGTTGGACATTTCTCTTTTCCATTGTTTGCTTCCTGGGTTCTGTGACGTGTGAACACCCAGATCAACAACAAATGACCAAATGCAGGGGCCGTCCCTGGCCAACATGAGGCCCCATGCAAAGATATATGATGAAGCCCTCTGTTTCGAAATATATAATTTCTTTTTTTCTGAAAATTATATCTGATTAAAGTCAGAATTCAATTTTCTTTTTCGGTCACATCCCCCCAAAAATGTCTTACATGGCCCCAATCCTCGTCAGTATGAACATCATAAAGAAAGAAATATAAAGGAAATTGTGAAAATAAAACAAAAAGTCATATTTCCAATATAATGTTTATCAAATACAAATGTGGTTGCCTTTTCATTTACATATAAATAACTTCATACTTATACCGACATATATATGTAGATACTATAAAGTAATTATAATGAAGTGTTTCCTGTTGAGGAATGTGGGACAGGCTGATCGGTGTGTGTGCATATTTTGGTGTGTGATGTGCGCACAGACAAGGAGTGACAGGGAGATTCCTCCAGGTGAGGCCTACAAGGTTTCTGCTAACCTTTCTAACAAAGACGATGTTATAAGGACATCAAATGAAAAAAGTGGCCGATATGACATCCATTTTTAAGAAGTAATGAAAAATCTGCACAATAATAATTCCTTTTATATTCTCTGAAAGTGTGATCTGATTATTCCCAGTCCCACTAAACTATGAGGAAGTAGGAATCAGGTGTACATTTCTGTCGACTAAACTACATATAAAGTAATTTGTCAAACCTATTTCCACTACAATAAACGTAGCCTACTAAAGCCGTTAATAGCATTTTCCCAATGAGAAAAAGATGAAATAACTTCAGAGTTTCACAAACATTGGTTACCTTGAATCTGCTCCGTTGCGACGACCACCGGGAGAACAAGAGCCCAGATCAGGAGAGGAAGAATCCAGCTAGACACGAAGAAGACCATAAGGAGCGAAAGATTTGCAAATATTGTTGTAAAGAAACAGCGCGACTGAGCACCAACACGTAAATCAGAAGCAACTGGCGCATGCGCAGTCGTAGGGCAACACCTGTACCTGGAGTCCCGTGAACTTTTTAACATTTTAAAAACGGGAGTGCATCAAACATAATCATCATGAACATTGTGAATTTGTTAAGAAAACAGAAATACCTGACACCGTCCATCCTGCAGTTTGTCATCACCAGTAAGAGATGTAACTTCGCTCTTTAAAGTGTTTTATTTTGAAGGAGCGACGGTGCTTTGACACTGGTTTTCCAACGAGAACATACGTTGGATAAATAAAGCAACAAAGATGCAACTCATTAGATTCAAGAGAGTTTATTATAATGTAGTTTATAATGAATCCGTAATGGAGAAGTGCGCAGTCAAACAACCCCTCAGGTGAGGAGGAGTCAGGTTTCAGTAGAGTTCTCTTTTGTCTTGTTTCATTTCTAAATACATGACCGGTAACGAGGAAGATCTAAAGCAGATAATGATGGATACATACACGAAGTAAAGATTAAATAATACCCTCTTCAATACAAAGGGTAAGTAATGCCAGCCTTACAACTTTTCAACAAAATGTCCAATATTGGAATAAAGTGAATCTTGTCTCGTTTTCACTTTCCCACAATAAAGTACTCTAAATGAAACACTTCTTATTTGTCTAGGCTCAGGTGAAAAGTTCATTTTAATCAAGTTAAAATAATCAATACTACAAATATATTCAATATCTGTATATAAGAGGAAAGTTAGCTTTTTTCCATTTAGATCAATACAAAGAGACAGGTTTATGTATCGTGATTATAAAAAGGTGGAATCACATTGAACTGGTTATCTGCAAAGTGACTTCCTGCCTCTCTCCTACTGATCACGTTACACTTGTTATCAGCATTTCCTCCAGCAGGGAGCAGCAACAGACCATTAAAACCTCTACAGCAGTGTTTCTCAAACTTTTTCATACCAAGGACCACTTAACCAATAAATAAACACTCGCGGACCACCTAACTCCACAAATATCCAAAAACACATCGTTTTTTACAAATCGCCTGAAAATTGTACAAACAAGTGGCAACATGTGTGATGAAGGTGCTTATCTGGGCTATATCATGCAATCAAAGTGAAACGTAAGCTCGTTCCATTGCGGAGATATTCCCGCGAGAGTGCGAAAAACTTAAATCAATTAATTTATTTCAAATGTGAAATTTTACCAATATACTCACGGACCACTAGGGGGCGCTCATGGACCACCAGTGGTCCGTGGACCACACTTTGAGAAGCACTGCAGGTTCACCAGACGCGTGCTCAGGTGGAGACAGAACAACTTTTGGTAAAGATAGATCATCTGTGCGCTTTGCTCTGGTTAATTACCTGTGTTTAAAAGGTGATTTTCAAATAGACTACAGCACCATGAACTCTGTGAGCCAAACAAATATGAAACGGACCACCGTCCTCATATTAACAAACCTATCTAATACAGGAAGAAGGAAGTTGAAGTTCCTTGTTCTTCGCAGCCTTTCTGCACAAAAGAAACCTAAAACATTCAAAATAGCGCCTTTAAATTCGATAAGCAGGTTAGCACTGTAGTCAAGACCTGCTTTTTTAAAATACGACTATTGGCCAAGACCAAGTCGTTTTTATCTTTTAAAGACCTAGAAAGGGTTATTAACGCCTTTGTTACCTCGAGACTGGATTACTGCAATGCTCTGTATGTGGGTATGGACCAGGCGTCAATTAGACGCCTGCAGCTAGTTCAGAATGCAGCTGCACGTCTTCTCACTGGCCACAAAAAGCGTGACCACATCACCCCAATTCTGGCTTCACTGCACTGGCTTCAAGTTCAGTTCAGAATAGATTTTAAACTCCTTTTATTTGTTTTCAAGCCCTTTTAGGCTTCTCTTATCAAGAATAACTTTTATCCCTTTTCCCTCTCTAACCTCTCGAGGTTTTATTAGAGGGAAAGGGTTTGTAGAGTGGCTTAGACAGGCCGGGGAGTGTTACAATTCGTAGACACAGCGTACCTCCCTATCTCTCAGCAATTTCCAACTAAGGCTCCAGTGGGGACTTTGTTCCCCGAGTGTGCCTCTCCACCTATGTTTCTTACTCTCTCACTTGCTACCCTTTGCCCTTAACTTATTCTAAGGGAGTGCTTGTTCTTCCGTCTCTCTGTCTGTGTCTGTGTATTCTCTTGTTCCCATTAACCCAGCCAAATGTTTTCTTGTTTTGTATCTATATCTACGCCGAGATCCGGAGTCGAGGCTGATCCTCTTGTTGTAGTCCTGGATCCTCTATCCTTAGTTCTGGATTAAGTCGTGGACTTCGGGTCGTGGCTGAACCTGTCTCTGCGGTCCTGCCTTGGGTCTCGTCATGCTGCTTCCCTGATGGCTTCCACAGGATTGTAGCTGACATCCTCGTGGATTCACCTTCTTATTACAGACACATGCATTTCCTAACATTCGGTCTATATGCTGTAAAATGTATTATCTCTTCGATTTACACACGGCATCTATTGCACGTCTGTCCGTCCTGGGAGAGGGATCCCTCCTCTGTTGCTCTCCCTGAGGTTTCTCCCATTTTCCCCTTTAAACTGTGGGTTTTCTCTGGAAGTTTTTCCTTGTACGATGTGAGGGTCTAAGGATAGAGGGTCTAAGGATAGAGGGTGTCGCAAGTAAGTTTGGCCTTGGGCCAATTTTTTGCTGAGCCGCAAGATGGCGGGCCAGAACATAATCAAAGCCTAATTCAAGGAATTGATTTTGGTAAGAGGGCGCAGCGCCCCTGTTCCCCGGTTCAGAAAAAACTCTATCGCTGATGACCCTCCATCAACACTCTGATGCGCAGTCAGATCCGCTGATTGGTTCACTGATGATACCAATCCAGAGCCTCTGGCTAGACCCGCCCAAAGGGAGGCTCGTCCTCTCTAGCCCCATTTCAGTCCCAAAGCCAGGGCTATTATCTGTATTTTAACAGACTTATCTTTTAAATTGAGGTGTTGCCTATTAATTGTTCTCTTCAAAGTTTATTTTTCTCTGAAATTGTAGGGAGGATGGTCCTCCCTTTCCTCAATGGACGAGCCTCCACTGAGTAAAGTAGAGTTATTAACTAGGTAGCAGTGTTATTATTATTATTCTGATAAGTATTGTCAAGTTCTCTGGGTTTTTGGCATTTATTTGAGTGTTTGCCCACATTTGAGAGGCTTGAGGGGCAACAGAGGACGCATGGACAACTGGAATCCTTTTTCCTTTTCTTTATTTCAACTTTTCAAGGACACATTAGGATTCTTTCAGGTTGAAAACCTTTAAAAAATACCAAAGGACAAAATAAATCAATTACATCAGTTTTGCTTTGCAATTTAATATATTATAACCTAAATTAATCAGTAACCAAGTATTTTACTCAAACTCAATGTATTTAATAGTTAAATAAGTACTTTAATTGACCTGGTTCCCCACAACCACACATTTGCCATATGTGACCCGCTCTATCGAAATCAGTCGAAAGTCGCAACGGCTCATTTCAAAATAAACGTGGATTTGCGTAAAAAAAATAGTTTTTCGGGGTTCGGGTGTTTTGTTTGATTTTAAATAAACAAAGTCTTGGTATTTCCAAAATCACCCGATAAATACATGTTTGAAGCTTGTAAAGGGAAGATGACAGCTCTCCCTCCACCCTGCTCTTCCACAGCGCCGCTTCCCCTCCCTCCGCTGACATTATGAATGTAAGCGGATATGTCGGGACAGAATTTATTTTACCGGACAAAATTTGAAACTCACCGGTCATGTTTCAATAATAATAAGAATTGTGTAGCAGAGTTTCCGTTAGCAGGTAATCTGCTGATGTTTAAAACTCAGTTCACGGGGCTCATTTTTATATTGCTTCAGTTTATAATCGTTACAGATCGAAAAGTTCAGATTAATTTTTCAATAAATGATTCCACAAACAACAAACAACATAAGTATTACATTCAAACAAACTACTTGTAGATGAAGACGTACATTATTCAAAAGTGTACATTAACTTTGAATAATAACACGGGAGAAACGGATGCTCTCTTTTCCCCTCTCCCTCCCTCTCTCTCCTGACAGCCCGTCAGTTTCTCAAGCAGCTCGCTAAACAGTGGGCGGGGCTTCAGATTATGCAGAGCTGCCTGTCTCCGTCAGACTCAGCAGCTGATCTGATCTCTCTCTCGGGTCCGGTTATACTTCACTCGCGTTTATGTCCATATCGATCAGATCCAGCTCTCCTGATCGGCCTTTATAGAGAGCACCGATCAAACTATTAAGAGTGAATATCGGCCGATAATGACCGGCGGCCGATCGATCGGCGGCTAACGGAAACCCTGATGTGCGACTGTGGTCCTATGTTGTAAAAAAAAAAAAAAAAAAAATCTCAAAATAATATTTTATTTTTGATTCTGAAAATTACGGGCCAAATATTATTACTGGCGGGCCAACAATGGCCCGCGGGCCGCCTGTTGCCGACCCATGGTTTAAGGTGAAGTTGAATGTAAATATTGGCTGACCATTTCTTAAAGAAACATGTCACACACCTTCAACTCCAGCTCCGATTAAAGCAAATATAGGAAGACATTTCATTTTTGCCTAAAAGATGCATTCAAGTTCAGCAGGATCACAGGCAGAGGTGGGAAGTTACATTTCCTCAAGTACTTAAGTACACGTTGAGTACTCCTACACAGTGGCAGTTCTAGATCAATTTGACTGGGGGGGCCACTGGGGGGCCAGTTATTTTCTGAGGGGGGCACAATAAATGCAGGACGAAAAAGAGAACTAGACAGTATGAAGGAATTGCGTATAAGAAAACAATGCAATACAGTTATTGGTATTTGTTTCAGTGCACTTATTTATTTCAGATAGATCTTATAGTTATTACTGTTAGCTTCAGCTTAAGTTATAGTGCAATGTTTGCACGAACACCATATTTATATAAAAATAAAGGCAATGAACAGTTACATCTCTACTTTACATCTACAATTACACGGATACAATAGTTTAACTCACCTTCAATTATCGTGGTAGTCTCTCGAAACGTAGGTTTCAATCAGTCTTTCTTGGATGCAACAGGCTCTGATGATCCGAGATGAAAAGTGTTTGTTTTTCGCGCGCTTCAGCCGGAGAGTGAAAGTGAGTGCACCGCTCTAATGGGTCTGACTAGAATGACGAATAACGTTAGTTCCGCCTATTCAGTCATTCAATAAATCATACATTTTTCATTTTTAGGGGGGCCACAGGTCAGTGTTAGGGGGTCACTGGCCCCCCCTAGAACCGCCCCTGCACATACACTCTGGTGCTTTACTCAAGTACAATATCTGGGTACTTCTACTTTTATTCAAGTACTAGATCTGAGTACTTTTTACTTTTACTAAAGTACAATATTGTCAGGGTTGGGGAAAATCAGGACCCAAATGCAGAATGAGGAGAAGGGGTACAAGGTACAACAACAAGCAAGCTTTAATTAACAAAAGCTGTGGACAAGAAAAAAACAAGAAAAAACCAACAGGGACAAACATGGAGGAACATGGAAGAAGACGACCGAACATGGAGCAGAGGGAAGACAAGACTAAATGATCATATTAATTTATACTTTTAACACTTTTTGAAATAGGCACTCACACGGTGGGAGAAAAAAAACAAAACATTTTTATTAAATTTACATCATTTTACAAAATAAGACACTGACAGTGTTGGAGATATTTGGTCTTCTGCTTAGTTCCTGAGCGACGTCCATCATGCACTTGTTACGGCATGATGGACATTTTGAGTCAGAGTTTGTCACATAAACACGACATTACAAATACATATCTTGTGTAAATGAAAATATGTATTTAACCACTAAATGTACCCTCAGTTCCTTCTAGCTAAACGAGTAAACATTCCGCAGATATGTAAGGTTAAACTTCATTTAAATTAAAGCAAGTAAGCATTTGCATACGCACATTCATTCATACATGGGGGGGGGGGGGGGGGCACTTTGCCCACCTTATTGCTGATGTTTACAGTGTAGGAGAGTAACTGAGCTAACGTGGCTAGTTAGCTAACGTCAGAAAACTGTAATTCAAGTAACGGCTAGTTGGATCCCGTTAGTGAGATAGAGACGAACATCTTTCGAGTGCTGGTAGATCACCGTCAGTTAGTTAGTTTTTAGTGATCAATCTGTGGGGTATCAAAGCCCTCAATGCACACACACGCTATATTTACTGTGATAAGAAAAAGTACAATAATAATAATAATACATTGGACTTTGATAGCGCTTTTCCTAATGCCAAAAGACGCTTTACATCAAATCAGAAACAGAAACGGTACAAAGAAAACAAAATGAGTCCAAGAGTACACGGTTCCGTCGCGTTGAAGCTTGCCGGTGGGCGTGCGACCAACAACCAATCACATTAATCTCCCGCCCCGGACACACAAGCACGCGGTTTGATTGGCTAGAGCTTGTTCTGGCATATGATTAGATTGGCTGGCGCTTCTGTCGACGCTTCAAAAGTTGAACTTTTCTCAAACTTTTGAAGCGAGCAACGGAACCACAATGCAGTTCAGCAACGCGTGACGTCACCCCATTCAAAGTGAATGGGACGGGTCTCCGCTGGAGCAGGCAACGCTGCGTTGTGGACGTACCGTTACTCCTATAGCATTGCCGCTTTGTTTTCACTATCTGTTTGTGCTAGTTGTTTTGTTTTGTGCTCAACACTTGGTATGAAGATACAAACTCTAAACTAAATGCTACGATACAGAATACTTTCTGCCGTCCTGATATTGACGAGGAGCTCAACTAGGGCTGTGCAATTAATCGTATTTTAATCGCGATTACGATTATGGTTTGCGACGATTATGAAAACAGCATAATTGACAAAATACGATTATTTTGCTGGGTGCGCTTTCGCCCCTCCCTAAAAGCCCACTCGGCCACGTGGGAGTGACATGTGTTGTGAGTGTTCAGCGCAAGCGAAGATGTCAGAACAAGAGCAGCAACTAGTTAAAAAGAAGGGTCGCGGGGAAATTCCCAGTCGATCGCGAGATGTGTCTAAAAATAGAACAACAATATTCTGTTTTATCGTTAATGTCCTGTAACATAATGTTCCCGTGCCAGAATAATGCACTTGAACGCATCAAAGCTTTGTGATTGGCCGGCCTCACCCCATGTGTCCGGGCGTGGCTGGTGAGCAGTGCACTAGTTCGCTGACGTTGTCCGTGTCAACAGCATGGATGGTCAACAGGAGTGACAGTCCACACACACACAAGACCACAATTATGGCAGCAGCAAAAAAGCCCAAAATATATAATTTTCACTCCGAGTGGGAGGATCATTATTTTTGTATCTATTCCAATTCAAAGTCCATCTGTCTCATCTGCAATGCGAGCGTGGCTTTATCGAAGAAGGGTAATTTAGGAGCGGCATTTGAAAACAGTGCACAAACGCTACGAGACGGAATTCCCTCCTAATTCTGCCCTACGCTCCAAAAGGGGAGGGGCCTGAGAGCACAGCTAAATGCACAGCAGTCCATTTCCACCAGGCCCAACAACAAGAGCAAGGCTGCTACCATAGCATCTTATCGTGTCAGGCACGTTCTAAAACACATGAAGTCTTTCAAAGACGGCGAAGTTATGAAAGAAGCTTTCCTGGAGGCTGCGACGCGCTTTTGTGGGACAGTAAAAATAACAGCAGCATTTCAACAGGTTTTTGATATAATAAAAACTCAATTTAGATACTGTTATTAATCTGCTGTAAGTTTGTTTGAATTTATTCATGATAATTATTGTACAAAATGGTATAAGAATGCAAACATTAAGATCTGTTCTGTTTAAATTGATTATAGTCTATCAGTTCAGAAACTAGTGTTGCTTGCATCCTATTTTAAAGGCATTTCTTTTTATACTCTAATAAAATGAAACAAAAAATGGGTTTGATTCTATTAATGTTGTCTTTTTTATTGCACTTTTGCTGCAGCAGATTACTGTGTAGCTTCAGATCTGAGTTGTCTTATTAGTAAGCCTAATTTATACTTTTGTAGCAACACTATTTTTATATAATGGCAAAGAAAGGGTTCTTCAGAGTCTTTTCTTTTTTTCCTGTGTCATATGTGGCAGCACTGCCACAAGTTCCTCTTCAGAGAGGGTCTTCAGTGCAGGTTGCAATATCGTCACCTGCCTGCGCTCATCTCTGAAACCAGACCATGTAAACAGGCTGGTATTTAAGACATGAGCAGCCCTACCAGCATTTGCCATGGTGGCCTAAACATTTTTATTTGGTCTTAAATTGTAGTTCAACATGTATTTCCTGTTACTTCTGGACCATGACGGTTGGCCAGCCTTCAACGTTTAACTGAGTGTAATATGTTGAATATGTTTTACCAACATGTTGGCTATATGTTAAGGAGTTTTCAGTAGGTTGTGACAGTGCACTGCATCATATTTGATTTAATTTATTTTGGTCTAATTTATTTTTATTTATCATATTAATATATGTTTAGTATGGTTTTGGAAGTGTGCTCCAACACATTTGTTGATCTTGTTTATTGGTAAAATATTATTTGTTTTAAAGTTCAATAAATGGTCAATGAATAATCGTCAAAATAATCGTGATATCAATTATTGACCAAATAATCGTGATTATGATTTTTGCCATAATCGCACAGCCCTAAGCTCAACCCACCATTTTGGAGCCAGGTAAAGACGTGTTATTGGCCCAATACGCTCGGTCCTCATCTGGAACAAGTAGAAAAGATAAAGTCCTTTCAGTAATGCTTTGCGTTTCAAGATGTTGTTTCCCCGGTCGGTCCATTTGTGTCCAGGCGTGCTGCAGGTCTGAATCCCACATCTGATGCTCTTATCCCCACATATTGACCAGGGGAGGAAGGAGGTGATTTGGTTCCTGAGACCCTGTAGTCCGGCGGCTGGAGGGAGAAGAGAAATGTAAATAATAATAATTATTAAACTGTCTCCCTCTAGAGACGTTCTGTCAGAATACACTCAAGAAGCAGCAACACATGTTTCCTTCTGACTTACATGTCGTCTCTGATATTTATTTTTCAAGAAACATCCACCAGCTCCAACAGCCACGACCACTAAGATGCAGATTGACAGAACCACGACCCACGAGCTCCAATTGTGCTGACCAACTAAAACCCAAAGAGACAACGTCTTCAGTAACTGCCACACAACAGACCGTCTTGAAACTCTTCACTTTGTTCTCTCCTTCTTACCTTTGACATCAGTCTCATTTTTTGGATCTGGAGTTTGGAGATTTCCTGGAAACTGTGTGGTCGTCAAAGTGTCATCAGAGATCGGTTCTGAAAAAGCAACAGTTGTTCATTATAATGAATTATCATTAAACATATGTACAAACCATGCTGGATAACACATTTGCTACACGGTGTGTGCAAGGGCTTGAAGAATGTGGACAAGTTTGCATCTTTTAGTCGACCAAAAACACGAATGACGTAATCAACATAGACTCCAGGATACTCTGCAACTTCTACAGGTGCACCATAGAGAGCATCCTGACTGGCTGCATCACGGCCTGGTACGGCAGCTGCACCGTAAGGCTTTACAGAGGGTGGTGAAAACAAAACATCACCAGGACGGAGCTGCCATCCATGGAGGAGCTGCACTCCCAGCGGCTCAGGAAGAAAGCTCTCAGGATTACAAAAGACCCCCATCACCCCAGCCACAAACTGTTCTGTCTGCTGCCGTCTGGCAGGCGGTACCGCAGCATTCGGACAAGAACCACCAGACTCAGGGACAGTTTCATCCCACAGGCCATAAGACTGTTAAACCAACACATCCTCACTCCCAGGTCGGCCTATGTTGACGTTATGTCAAGTGCCCTGTGTCGGCTTTTTCCAACGCAAAGGGGGGGCCCTTAGCGTACATTTTCAACTTTCCGGGATGTCCATAGGCTTCTATATAGCTCCCTAAACGTATGTTGTAGACGACTTGAGATCGCGAGTGAATGCTACCCGCAGATCCATTCTCACAGCGTGTATCAACCTTTTTCTAACTCAATATCAAGCCACACTTATTGTTTTTATTTCAACTTTTGTTGCCGTCAGTTATGGGGAGAGTAGGGGCTCAGAATACTGAAATCTGTATTAATGGACATGCCATTGTGCGATTAAGTGATCTATGGACCTATGGACATCCCGGAAAGTTGAAAATGTACGCTAAGGGCCCGCCCCTCTTGTGTTGGAAAAAGCCGACACAGGGGACTTGACATAACGTCAACATAGGCCGACCTGGGAGTGAGGATGTGTTGGTTAAACACCTGAACTGCTGAAACTATTTCATAACATCCTACTTAGTCATTATTTATCTATTATCTAATATATCATTCCAATAACTTGCATATAGATTCTTATTTCACTATTTCACTTTTTTTAAACAATTTTTCTTTTGGTATTTACTATTTACTTGCACTATATTTTGTGTTGCTCTGTTGGAGAAGCCTGTGACACAAGATTTTCATCGGCATAACTACACTGTAGCTATGTTCGAACGACTAAATAAAGAACCTTGAACCTTGTAATAGATGTTATATCAACTCCTAAAAATCGGAAACGTTATTTCGGTCGATTATTCCTCCTCTTTAATAATACCAATTGCTATAGTATTTTATATCGTTGGAAAGCCTGATTAGTCACCTTTACAACGAGGTACAACTTGTAAGGATCGTGCATTCGTGGAATGAGCAACACAGCTAACCGTGCGGGTAGCGGCCCAAACATTTTTGCCAAAATCCCCTGCAATATTCTTCTGTTGGTATTCAGACTCATCAAATTATTGTGTCCGTCCAAAAAAAAAAAAAGTTTACTTATAGTGAAAACCACCGTTGAATGATGGGATCGGAGACTAAAAGCTTTAGGAATCCAAACTATAACATATAATAAGTACCCTGTATCAAGATTGATACAAAAGAAGTGACATTTGACCTTTTTAGAGAGATTTAGCAAAAAGAAACATTTCTGGGGTCATTTGGGTGGATTTTCCATATCTCTGGCTCCCTCAGTATATTTTGATGATTGGCATATCTTTTTAACCGCAAGAGCCACTAGAATCGAGGGGAAGTTCCTAAAATCCATCTAAACATTACCCATTGGTGTGTGAGTGCTGCGCAGCCAGAATGCCCAAAACCGGAAGCTGTCATACACTCTGGTAGCTATTATAGCAGCTATATATGAAAACTCAGTTTTTTCCATAAATATGAAGATGGATGATCAGTAATAATTTCAAAGTGACAGACACATTGGATTAACCTGTGGATTAACCTTCAGCAGCGTTTTTATCGTTTTAATGCCATTGCAGACCAGTTTAGACCAGAGCAACAGCTAAGGTAAGACTATTTTCTGTTTTTGCTACCGAAAGCTACGTTGTGTGATGTCTGGGTTTGCTTCCCATGCCGCTCAGTGATGATACTTATACCTCTAGAATCTGTGGAATCTCAGCTTGCTAGCTGATGTCTTGTTTGTGCAGATCCGATAAGTAATAAAGTATTTACACCTTGAGTTCTGTGCTAAGTTCGTTAGCATTTTCCGCTCAGGGCTCATTTAGACACTTCTTCTGAGACTTGTGTTTTGTTTCGGTAAAACTGGATCATATCATCAGTTAGCTGAGTTTCTTCCCGTTAAGTGAGTATGACATATTCATAGTTTATTACATTTTAAGAAGCCCTGAGACACAGGGGGCTTCCGGGTTTAACAGGTTAAAGAGCTGAAAAAAAACAAAAAAGTGAGTATATAGAGCAGGGGTGGCCAACCAGTCAGAGGTTAAGAGCCACATTTGTTCTATGTTACTGCAAAGAGCCACATCAAACACACAGTCACTGATACCGCTTGTTTCAGTTTTTTGTTTTCTGGAGACAAGATTTCAACCACGTCACTGATGCATTTTTGTGGCATTGGGATATATATTTTTTAAATCCTCTGGAGCAGAGAGAGGAGCTGTGGATTATTGTTATTGATTAATGCATCAGTGTTTCTTAGGGTCAAAAACACTAAACTCACAACTTAAGATGAAAGCGTTTAGTTTATTTAATAAAAGAGCACATGTTCAATGTGAAAAGTGACAGTAGTTATAGATTATTTGCAATTTGGTGCTATATATTTATATTTAAAAAAAATTATATATATTTTTTAAACACCTTGAATTTCAGGGAGGGGCGCGGGGCTCTGTTGGCGGGGCGCAGCACCCCTCCAAGACAATGGTAGGGGAAACACTGGATAGTGTTTAGTCAACGATAGGTTTCCCCCCCCCCCCCTCAAATTGGTTCACTGCATCGCAGGTATTATTGTGATTGGCTCTTGGGCCACATCAAAATTAGACGCGCTGTCATTCATCCTCTCATACAAGCCACACACAAGTAGGGAGAGCCGGGACAAAAGTAACACGGGTCGAAAGTAACGGAGCGATTTTATCCGAGTCCAAACTACTTTGACCGGCCAAATTACATCAGAATGATCAGCATTCAATACTTAACAGACCTACTAAATATCAGGTTAACTGTCAGGAGTAGCTAGTGTTGTCACGATACCAACATTTTGGTTTCGATACCAAGTCAAGAATTGCGATTCCGATTCTTTTTCGATACTTTTCTTAAAAAAAGGGAAACAGTATTAAATGTAATTATTGTGCTTTAGTTCACACCAGAACCAGAACACAAACTTTTAAACAATGAGAACAATAAATAAAATAAATGACAAGAATTCGTATTAAATAAAATTAATACATTTCTTACAGACAGGCCTCGTGGTGTCCGTAGGCTTGCCCTCACTGTCAGAGATATAGCTCAAAATTTAAATACTTCCAAATTTCGCTTCCGGCGTCTTTTTTGTCAACAAGCCGAGCACAGCGGCAGTTGCACTCCCACTTGCAGCCATGCTTCTCGTTTTCTCACATGCTCTGGCAGCTAGCGCGTGCACGAGAGAGGGGAGGGACTTAGAGCGTGCTTGAGAGGGGAGGGACTTAGAGCGTGCTTGAGAGGGGCGGGACTGCAGGCACGGCTGCAGTGCAGGGAGTGCAAGCAGAGCGCTGAACACACACGGCTCTTATTAAAACGGTGCTTTCTCACCGGAGTACTTTCCCCCGTCATTCTTAAAGTACCGATACTAATGAAACGGAGGAATCGTAACGTTTTTAACGGCAGGGTATCGCGGTACCCTTCAAGTATCGGTACACCGTGCAACACTAGTCAGGAGTCAGTGTCTCTCCCCCAAACTCACACATATACAATTCGATATGAACTGAAGAGCCGCATGAAACTAGGCAAAGAGCCGCATGCGGCTCGAGAGCCGCGGGTTGGCCACTCCTGATATAGAGAGTCGGACTCTTTGAAAAAGAAAAAAGTGCAAACGTACCAAAGACTTCCAGCTTTATGGTGGTATCTAACGGCAGGTGTGGGATGATACATCTGTATCTCCCGTCATCAGAGAGCTTCAGGTTTCTGATCCGGAGGGAAACGTTCCCGAGTTTCAGGCCGTCTGCGAACATCTCCGTCCTCCCAGCGTACGACGGCATCGTCTGGGCCTCCTGATGCTGCTTTTCATGGTACAGGTGAACGTACCTGTAGGAGACAAAATGCTGAGTTAGCCCCTGTTTATATGTTTATTTATTATTTATAAAACCACACACACATTGGTAATTGATCGTTACCAGCAGTTGTGGGTGTGGTTTATGGTATTAAGGTACCTGGAGTGGAGTGCACCAGCTGGGCGTAAGCTGGGCGTAACTCTACGACCGACGTAGAACCGAAGGTTAAGACCAAACTAAAGTTATGACTAGTGCACCACTTAGACTTAAGCCCTGTATGCGTTGCGCCCGGGTGTAACTTTTACGCCTAGTATGGAGCAGGCGTAAATCGGAAAGAGAGACTAGTATCCATAGTAACGTAAAACAGGCAAGAAGGATATTAACGATGGCAGGGCGTCTTGTTTACATGTTTAACAATGAAAGGGCATTAAGAAGAGTCTCAATTTCTCCTTCTCCAGCTCCATTTTTTCCTGTTCCGCTCTCAATTTGACGGTCTCCACCTCCACACGAACGATTTCTTTCTCCGTCAGTTCCCGCTGTAGCTCTGACAAATCCCTCTTTCTCTTTCGGGGTGTGGCCATTTGGAATTCCCCTTGAGTCATCGATGACGCTGTGGGTGTGGGAATTCCCTCTTCTCTGCGGTCCGCTGAGTCTGTAAAATGGCGTTGCTTGGCAACAATTACTGTTTTGCGTGTATTCACGTGGACGCGCATCTTAAGACCAGGCGCAGCTACGCCCGAGACTAGTCAGGCTTGGTGCACTCGGTGTAAATTCGAATCACTACGTCGGATGTAGTTAAGCCCTACTTTTTTACGCCCAGCTGGTGCACTCCACTCCTGGTGTATGTGGAGGTTAGTAGTGTGACAATGGGGGGAGCTTAGCTCTGAGATCTTTGGTTGACTCGATGATTCTGTTTGTTTATTGTTTATTTGCTTTGTTAAATATCCTGAAACTTTAAAGCTCTCCTATCATGCAGAATGCACTTTATGATGTCTTTTATACATACATTTGTCTCCCCGGCGTGTAAGGAGACTCACAAGGTGTCAGAAAACAAAACCCTCTCTCTTTTCCTTCTTTTCTTTTACATGTTTGTATTTGTATTAAAGCTACTGACCCAGAATCAGCAATTTAGTAACAGGGCTGAAATAGAGGGGGATGAGGCTAGAATGGGTGATCTGTTTGGTATTTTGAGCAAAACACTTTATAGACATGTTTTGTATTTATCTGAGACCTATAATATATGCTTAAAAATAGTATAATAGGAGACCTTTAACTTTAGTACATACTTTTATTATGTTTACACGTCATGACGAAGCGTAATTGAATGGTAATCTAGCCGCCACAGTACCAGTTTGGGTCCACAAGGATGTCGGGCCTCCACCACATCACCTTCAAATCCTCCATGTTGATCTGAGGCTGCACAACACACGGCAGGATGACATCACCACCCAGAGGAGCCCTGATTGTCTCAGAGGAACCAATCAACTGAGGCCGACCTGTGAAAATACAGGGAGACATTTACCAAATAACTGTATTTTTGTGCAGAATTTGTGCTTTCCACACACACACACACACCTTGTACTTGAGTACCAGAGTGTAGGAATACTCTGTTACAGTAAAAGTACTGCATTCAAAATGTTCCTCAAGTGAAAGTAGAAAAGTATTCTCATCTAAATATAGTAAAAGTAGCGACAGTAAAAGTAGTCGTTGTGCAGATTGGTCCATTTCAGAATAATATATATGATATGTTTTATAATGATTGATCATGAAAGTGTTCTCAAAGCTGGTGAAGGTGCAGCTAGTTTGAATGACTTTGTATACTGCAGGGTAGCTTGTGGATTTACTCCAGGTGGAACTAAAGTCTGATCTAAGAGTAAAGTACAAGTACCTCAAAAGTGTACATGTACAGTACTTAGTTACTTTGCAACACCGCTGACAAAAGACACGGACTCTTCCTGCCTCTCTCCTAATGATCACATTACACCTGTTAT
>NW_022989908.1:0-64409 GCF_902827175.1 Gymnodraco acuticeps
CTGATGTAGAAACCGCATGGTCTTATTTTTATCTTGGTTTTATGGAGATCATAGATAGACATGCACCTCTGCGTACATTTAGAGTGAAGGGACGAGACAATCCTTGGTTTTCTGCTGAGCTGTCTAGTCTCCTGCATGAGAGAAACACGGCCTGGGCAAAGGCTAGGAAATCAGGCTCAGAGGTAGAATAGAATGCTGCGTTTTAGGCAGCTAAGAAATAGCTTCACATCAAATGTCAAAAGTGCTAAGTCGAAGTTCTATTTGTCAGTTTCCACAGAAAACTGAATATCCAAGGAAAGGTTGGAAAGCCATTAAAATCGATATTCCACCGGTGCATATCCGTAATGAGCTGCTCCGTGGCCTTACCACAGCATCTGGCTCTATATCGGACAGGGCTACCATGTTTAAATTGCTTTAATGAGCATTTGTGTCCTGTGGCTCTCTGTTTGATTTCTGTCACTAACTCTGCTGCTGTGAACACCACAGTCTGTGACTCTGAACAATGTTGGTCTGGAAAACCAGTGCACTCTGTTCAGGGCTCGACATAAGGGACTGCCCGATGGCCCGGGGCCAATCTAGTATTTAGCTCGGGCAATGAAGCCTCACCTGCTGGTTGCCCGATCGGGCAATCTATTTATGCCAGTATCATGCAGCTCGTGGATCCAGTAATGAGTGACCCGACAGTAAAACTAAACATATCTATAACTAGTACGGTAGTTTGAGAGGTCATTAAAATAGCTACGTGTGATTTCTAACCTGAAGTGTGTGTTTTGTTCCGCTCACCGCTGCATGTGATCATGCAGAGCGTGTCGACTCGTCAGCGCAGCTGATCTCTCCGTCAGATTAGACTCGCGTTATGTCCATATCGATCAGATCCAGCTAGTTCTAGCTAATGATATGACTACCTGCTTATAAAAGACACCTAAACAATAAGTGTCGCTATGCAACCGGGTGAGGCCGCAAAGTATAGGCAGCATTATGCATTTTTACATGCCCACCGGAACCCCGAGGCATTACCAACAGATCAACGCACAATCAACCCACACAGGACATCTCTTTCTCCACATTAAGTGTTGGACATTAGAATCGACTCTTCTTGTCTGTCACATACTCTCTTGTCTGTCACATACTCTCTTGTCTGTCACATACTCTCTTGTCTGTCACATACTCTCTTGTCTGTCACATACTCTCTTGTCTGTCACATACTCTCTTGTCTGTCACATAAGTGGCGCAACTGATGCGGTATTGCGCTAAAGGGAAATTATTTTGACCGAAGAGTTTTAGATTTGCCGGCTAAGGGAACTCTGACGTCGCCATTTTGTGTGCTTCGCGGATGCGCTCGGCTCTCTCTCGACTGCTGCTCGGTCAGCTTCCGGATGAGGAGGCATTCGACCAACTTACAGTAGATAACATTACAAACATTTTTAACAGGGGCCATAATAGTGTAAATAATGTTTGTTTTGGCAGTTATAACTGAATGTAATGTTTTCTACTTTTTTACATCTGGGATGGCATTTGCCTTCATCAGATGGAAAGTGTCTTCACCAACAACTTAAGTATTTCTTAAAGCTATGCAGGGCGTGCAAGCGAGCAAACACAAACAAGAACAAACAAACAACAAGTGAAATGAAGAATACAATTGAAATTGTACAATATAGTATTGTGGTGGTTCATCTTATAATTCAGTCTAGAGAATGCACCAGACAACATCTAAGACCTGCACAAATCTAAATGTTCTAGGGGGAGGCCCCCCAAACCCTTCGTGCGTCATTTCGTCAGCGCGCATTTTTCAGGGCAATCTCTATTGGGCTCAGGGCCATCTGTAAATTAGCTTAGATGGCCCACAGGGCCATCTCCCAAAATCCTTAATGTCATGCACTGCTGTTGCTCCTTTGAAAAAGAAGAAAATAAAACAACATAGATTAGCTCCATGGCATAATGCCGAAACCTGCAAAATAAAGCAAAAGTCGAGACAACTTGAAAGGATATGGCGTTCCACTAAACTTGAAGAATCTCGTTTAATTTGGCATATTACTCTCAATGAATATAAGAAAGCACTGCGTAAAGTGAGAGCAGCCTACTACTCTTCATTAATAGATGAGAATAAGAATAATGCAAGATTTCTTTTCAGCACTGTAGCCAGGCTGACAGAAAGCCACAGCTCGATTGAGCCTTCTATTCCCATAGCACTCAGTAGTAATGATTTGATGTGCTTTTTTAACGATAAAATTTTACTCTTAGAAACAAAATTAATGACCTCTTGCCTTTGACCAGTATAGTGTTATCAACAGCTCCCGGAACGTAAGTTCTAAATTACACTAGATAGTAAACTAGAATGCTTTTCAGCCATAAACCTTGAACAATTAAATTCAATGATTCTCTCTTCTAAACCATCAATGTGCATGTTAGACCCAATTCCAACTAAGCTGTTGAAGGAAGTTTTTCCATTAATTAGCACTTATTTATTAAATATTATGAATATGTCTTTATTATCAGGCTATGTTCCACAATCATTCAAAGTAGCAGTGATAAAACCGCTTCTTAAAAAGCACAACCTCGATCCAGAGGTTTTAGCCAACTATAGACCTATTTCTAATCTTCCGTTCCTCTCAAAATTCTTGAGAAAGCGGTCGCAAAACAGTTGTGTGATTACTTAAAAACAATGATTTATTTGAAGCTTTTCAGTCTGTCTTTAGAACACATCATAGCACAGAGACAGCTCTGGTTAAAGTCACAAATGACATTCTAATAGCCTCAGACAAGGGACTTGTCTCTATTCTTGTTTTGCTCGATCTCAGTGCTGCATTTGATACTATCGACCATGATATCTTATTGCAAAGACTAGAGCACTTAGTTGGCATACAGGGAACTGCTTTAGACTGGTTTAGGTCCTATCTATCTGAACGCTCTCAGTTTGTACGTGTCAATGATGAATCTTCCACGCAAACCAAAGTTAGCCATGGAGTGCCACAGGGCTCAGTGCTCGGACCTATTCTGTTCACATTATATATGCTTCCGTTAGGCAATATTATAAGGAATCATTCTGTAAACTTTCATTGTTATGCGGATGATACTCAACTATATTTATCAATCAAGCCTGATGAAATTAATCATCTAAATAAAATTCAAGACTGCCTTAAGGACTTAAACACGTGGATGACCTTAAACTTTTTGATGTTAAACACGACCAAAACTGAAGTTATTGTACTTGGCCCGAAGAATCTACGAAACAAATTATCTAAGGATATACTAACTATGGATGGCAATAATTTGGCCTCCAGTGAGACTGTAAGGAATCTTGGTGTTATATTTGATCAGGATTTATCCTTTAACGCCCACATAAAATCAATTTCAAGGACCGCCTACTTCCATCTACGTAACATTGTAAAAATCAGGCATATCTTGCCTCAAAACGATGCAGAGAAACTAGTCCATGCATTTGTACTTCAAGGCTGGATTATTGTAACTCCTTATTATCAGGGTGTACCAAGAAGTCAGTCAAGTCGCTTCAGCTGATTCAAAATGCTGCGGCTCGTGTACTAACCAGAGTTAGGAAAAGGGACCACATTACTCCTGTTCTGGCTGCCTTACACTGGCTCCCTATAGAACACAGGATAGAATTTAAAATTCTTCTTCTCGCCTACAAAGCCCTTAATGGGCAGGCGCCATCTTACCTTAAAGAACTCATTATACCCTACTGTCCTACTAGGGCATTGCGTTCCAAGAATGCAGGGTTGTTGGTTGTTCCTAGAGTCTCTAAAACAGTGGTTCTCAAATGGGGGTACGCGGACCCTAGGGGTACGTTGGAGTACTGGTGGGGGTACGTGAGATTTATTTTGATGTTAATGAAAAAAAACAACATACGTAATGCATTTAAACAAACTACTAATAGTAGATTAACAACTTTATTCAAAGGTTTACAGCCCGTCAGTCTCGTGCAGCTCGCTGAACCAGTAATAAGTGACCCGACAGTAAAGAATACATATTTATAACTAGTTTAGCTAGTTCCAGAGTAGATAAACTAGCTAAGTGTGTTAGGTCTAACTCTTAGTGTATTTTGCTCAGCTCAACGGTCCGTCACAGCGGGGGAGCTGTGATCATGCAGAGCTGCGTGTTCTCCGTCAGCAGCAGCAGATCTGATCCTCTCTCGCGTCCGGTTAGACTTCACTCGCGTTTATGTCAAATCTATCAGATCTTAGCTAGTTCTAGTTTATTATTTGACTGCCTGCTTATCAAAGGACACCTAAACAATAAGCGTTGCTTGGCAACGGCGTGTGGCCGCAAAGTATAGCGCAGCATTATGCATGTGTTATATGAGGGGTCAAAATTCCCATGCTCATAAAATGCTCATATATTTTGTTCTCTTCGTTCCCCAAGCCCCAAAATAATAAATAAATATACCAATTTTAGGAAAAGTAACCAAGTTGAGCAGGTGTGGGTTTTATATGAACAGAGTTTTCACATATTTCCAAAACGCGAAGTGTAATAACTGCAGTTTGCCTCCCTGTCAGAATGACAAAGATCCTCAGTGAAGCTCAAGCCCATGTTTCACTACATTAAGTACAACTTATTCAAAAGATCAGTTCAATGCAACTAATGTCGTCTCATTGTTATTGCTGATGTTAAAATTGGTTTGCCATGAATTTAGTGATGGATTGTAAACATTTGAAATGTAGGCATTTAAGTGTTTCCTCAGTTACAATGTTGTTGTTTTAATAAATCAGAAGCTGATGGTGCAGCGAGTGTACTGTACCCTCTTTATATAGGCTTTTTTCCTTAACAAATTGTTTTTGCGCTGATCAGGGGTACGTGGCTGCATTTTTTTTCAAAGGGGGGGATACATTATTGAAAAAGTTTGAGAACCACTGGCTCTAAAAGTAAAATGGGAGCCAGAGCCTTTCTTATCAAGCTCCACATTTGTGGAATCAGCTTCCAGTTTGTGTTCGGGCTGGCAGACACCCTATCCGTTTTTAAGAGTGCGCTTAAGACCTTCCTTTTTGATAAAGCTTATAGTTAGGGGTGATTAGATCCAGCCCCTAGTTTTGCTGATATAGGCTTAGTTTGTCGGGGGACATCTTACTTCTTCCTTCTCTCTGTCTAACCTGTGTACTCTCATGTTCCGATTAACCCAGCTTCCCTAAATGTCTTTCTTTTGGTGTCTGTATACGCGGGATCCGGAGTCATGGATGATCCTGCGCTCCTCTGTCCTGGATCGCGAGCCCTGGATCTTGAGTCGTGGCTGTGGTCCTGGATCATAGGTCCTGGATGGATATCCTCGTGGATTCATCTTCCTATTATACACACATGCATTTCCAAACATTTGGACTACCTATGTTGCAAATGTATTATCTTTTCAATTTACACACGGCATCTATTGCACGTCTGTCCGTCCTGGGAGAGGGATCCCTCCTCTGTTGCTCTCCCTGAGGTTTCTCCCATTTTTCCCTTTAAACTGTGGGTTTTCTCCGGAAGTGTTTCCTTGTACGATGTGAGGGTCTAAGGACAGAGGGTCTAAGGACAGAGGATGTCGTATTGTCATACTGATATTCTGTACACACTGTGAAGACCACTGAGACAAATGTAACATTTGTGATATTGGGCTATATAAATAAACATTGATGATTGATGATTGATTGATTGATTGCATGACATTAAGGATTTGGGAGATGGCCCTGTGGGCCATCAAAGCTAATTTACAGATGGCCCTGAGCCCAATAGAGATTGCCCTGAAATTATAAATGAACCACCACAATATTATATTGTACATTTCAATTGTATTCTTCATTTCACTTGTTTGTTTGTTTGTTCTTGTTTGTGTTTGCTCGCTTGCACGCCCTGCATAGCTTTAAGAAATACTTAAGTTGTTGGTGAAGACACTTTCCATCTGATGAAGGCAAATGCCATCCCAGATGTAAAAAAGTAGAAAACATACATTCAGTTAAACTGCCAAAACAAACATTATTTACACTATTATGGCCCCTGTTAAAATGTTTGTAATGTTATCTACTGTAAGTTGGTCGAATGCCTCCTCATCCGGAAGCCGACCGAGCAGCAGTCGAGAGAAGCCGAGCGCATCCGCGAAGCACACAAAATGGCGACGTCAGAGTTCCTGTTAGCCGGCAAATCTAAAACTCTTCGGTCAAAATAATTTCCCTTTAGCGCAATACCGCTTCAGTTGCGCCACTTATGTGACAGACAAGAAGAGTATGTGACAGACAAGAAGAGTATGTGACAGACAAGAAGAGTATGTGACAGACAAGAAGAGTATGTGACAGACAAGAAGAGTCGATTCTAATGTCTAACACTTAATGTGGAGAAAGAGATGTCCTGTATGGGTTGATTGTGCGTTGATCTGTTGGTAATGCCTCGGGGTTCCAGTGGGCATGTAAACAAATGCATAATGCTGCGCTATACTTTGCGGCCTCACCCGGTTGCATAGCGACATTATTGTTTAGGTGTTTTTAATAAGCAGGTAGTCATATCATTAGCTAGAACTAGCTGGATCTGATCGATATGGACTAAACGCGAGTCTAATCTGACGGGGAGAGATCAGCTGCTGCTGACGAGTCGACACGCAGCTCTGCATGATCACATGCAGCGGTGAGCGGAACAAAAACACCACACTTCAGGTTAGAATATCACACGTAGCTTTAATGACCTCTCAAAACTACCGTAACTAGTTATAGATATGTTTAGTTTTACTGTCGGGTCACTCATTACTGGATCCACGAGCTGCATGATACTGGCATAATAGATTGCCCGATCGGGCAACCAGCAGGTGAGGCTTCATTGCCCGAGCTAAATACTAGATGGCCCCGGGCCATCGTTAATGTCGAGCCCTGAAAACCCTTTTAGTTTTACTCCTTTTACTGTTAATGTTGTTCATGAAGCCTTAACTAAGTTAGATCCTAAGAAACCGGCTGGCCGGACAACGTAGAGCCTTTCTTTTTAAAGATAGCAGATTGTTTGCTCTTCTTACTCTTTTTAACCTCTCCCTCAGCTAAAATACAATTCCAAAATGGTGGAAGTCAGCGTATGTCCTGCCTTTGCTAAAAGGAGGGGAGGCAACTATTTTAAATAACTATAGGCCAATCTCTAAATGATCAGTTCTGGCCAAGGTTCTTAAACGCCTAGTGAGTGAACAGGTAAAGGAGTTTTTATGTAACAATGACATCCTGTCTAAACATCAGTCAGGCTTCAGAAAGCAACATAGCACCATCACTGCCACAATGAAAGTGGTGAATGACATTACGAGTACTTTAGATAATAAGCAGAGTTGTGCAGCTCTATTTGTTGACCTATCCAAAGCGTTTTGATAACGTCGATCATCGCATCTTAAAGCAGAGGCTAGCCAGAATCGGCATGTCCAGCCATGCAGTGGGTGGTTTGTGAACTACCTCTCTGAAAGGTCCCAATGTGTTCACTTTGATGGGCTGTCTTCTGAGTGGGTTAAACATTGCAAATGGTGTTCCTCAAGGTTCTGTTTTAGGTCCACTTTTATTCTCCATCTATATCAACAGTTTAGGTGAAAATATGGATGAAGCTACTTTTCATTTTATGCTGATGATACCATGATGTATGTGCAGGTCCCTCCATTCAGGAGGCTGGTGTTAAATTACAGGCTGTTTTTAACATTATTCAGACTCAGCTCTCTGAACTTAAGCTTCTTTTAAATGTTGATAAAACCAAGGTAATGCTCTTTTCTAAAGCTAAAAAGACTACAGACACTGCTTTGGATATTGTTACTATGCAAGGATGAGTACTCAAAGTGGTTACCTGTTATAAATACCTAGGTATCTGGCTTGATGATTGTCTTACTTTTAAACTTCAGGTCATTAATCTGCTTAAAAAGCTGAGGGTTAGGCTATGTTTCTTTTTCAGGAACAAGTCCTGTTTCTCATTTGAAGCCAGGAAAAGGCTCTGTGACCTTTTTACCTGTGCTGGACTATGGTGATTTGATCTATATGAATACACCTGACCATTGCCTGGAAAAGTTAGATGCCGCCTATCACAGTGCTCTGAGATTTGTTACTGTAAAGCACTTATGGCGCGTTTCCACTGCAGCGGGTAGCTCGCTTTAAGCGTGCCGAGCCGTGCTGGGCCCGTTTTTGGTTGCGTTTCCACTTGGCTTAGTACCGGCTAGCGGGTCCTAATTCACAGTTGTTCTGGCCCCATAAAATCGTGGTTCTAGGGCCAGGAACAACCAGGCTGAGTCGGGCTGAGTATGCTAAACTAGAGAGAGAATCGCTGGCAAGGGGGCTACAACTACAACACAATGAACATATTTGACCGTGATTTAATTGTAATACACGTTTCAAAATGATGCCGAAGTAACAACATACTGATACTGGTTAGTAAAAACCATGAATTAATGCTTTGACAAGTCTGCAGACAGACGGCAGGCGAAAAACCCTTTTAAAATGCGTGTTTCTGAATGGAGATCGGCTAAGCTAACGTTGTAAATGCTCCGACCGTCCACACTCACAACAACGGCCTACAGACATAAATAAACCAGCGACTGTATTCTCCATGACACAGGCAGTCTGTGGTTTGTACTTGTTTAACTTTTATCTAGTTTCTGAACAGATATGAAGAGCTGTGAGCTCTGAGTGCTAACAGCTAACGGCTGTGTTGTTTTTCTGGGGCTCTCATTGAAGATGACGTCACGGCTCCTACACTGCGTTACTATAGTAATGCTCCAGTTCCTAAACTGTAATGGAAGCGCAGCATTAAAGTGAGCCGGGCCTAATAAGGCCTAACCAAAGCGAGCGAGGCCTGCAGTGGAAACGCGCCATTACTCACCACTGTACCCTGTATGCTAGGGCAGGTCTGCCTTCACTAACTGTACGGAGGCTCAGTCATTGGTACATGTTCATTTACAAAGCCATGTTGGGTAAACTACCTTTTTATATCTGCTCCCTGATCTCTCAACGAATTGAAAGTACTTATTGCCTGAGATCTCATGATGTTGTTTTATTAATGTGCCAAGTGCTAGGACTGTCTTAGGGAAGAAAGAAGCTTTTAGTTGTGCAGCTCCACTACTTGGAACAGTCTGCAAACATGTTTAAAACTGAGCACTTTGGTTCCCCTGCATCATTTAAAACTCAGCTGGGTGACATGCTGTTTGATACTCATGGTACCTGTCACTGTAAATAGAGTTTGTAAACTGTACCCTGTACATTAGTTGTATGTCATCCTTATGTTGTTCTGTTGTTTTTATGTTACATGTGTAACTAAAGTCCTGCAGGCACCCTTGAAAAATAGATCTTTTGATCTCAAGGGGCTTCACCTGGTTAAATAAGGCTACAAACAAACAAGAAAAAAGTCAAACTTTTTCCAATGTTTCTTCTTCACTCACATCTGCTCGACCCACTTTTGGGTCGCGACCCACCAGTTGAGAACCACTGCTCTAAAAGGGTACATACTTAAAAGTTCATATTTTGCCATGTTTTACTAGTACTTTGTATGTCCTGCCAGTACAGTATTTACACTTGATCAAACAGCTGTATCAGTCCTATGAGAGATTTAAACAGGGACACTGCAAATATCACAGAAGATCAACACTCTGTGGAAGTATTATGGAGCTCAGCAAAAGTACTGCCATGCAACAGAAGTATTACGAAAGCTAGCTGCATGTGTTTTGAGTTATCTTGTCAGAAATGGGTGTGGATATCTGACCATTTAGAGTCAGCTGGGATTATATAACAGCTTGGGATAGTTTATCATTCCCACAGGTATTCAAATACTTTAGATATACAAGGTTGTGACCAAAAGTTAAAGAAGTAGGCTACTCTTCTTTACTTGTGTAAAAGTAGAAGTACTCAGATCTTGTACTTCAGTAAAAGTAGAAGTACTCAGATCTTGTACTTGAGTAAAAGTAGAAGTACTCAGATCTTGTACTTGAGTAAAAGTAGAAGTACCAGAGTGTAGGAATACTCTGTTCCAGTAAAAGTCCTGCATTCAAAATGTTCCTCAAGTGAAAGTAGGAAAGTATTCTCATCAAAATATAGTGAAAGACAGTAAAAGTAGTCGTTGTGCAGATTGGTCCATTTCAGAATAATATATATGATATGTTTTATAATGATTGATCATGAAAGTGTTCTCAAAGCTGGTGAAGGTGCAGCTAGTTTGAATGACTTTGTATACTGCAGGGTAGCTGGTGGATTTACTCCAGGTGGAACTACAGTCCTGATTTAACACTTGGTTATATTTCACATCATTCATCCCACATCTGTGAAGTAACTAAAGTATAAATCCATGTAGTGGAGTAGAAGTACACCATTCTACCTCTGAACTGTAGTGGAGTAAAAGTACAAAGTAGCAAAAAGTGTGTAAATACTAAAGTAAAGGTTAGTACTTCAGACGTGTACTTAAGTGAGTACATCTACTTAGTTACTTTACACCACTGGGCAGCTAGATACAGGTGTTTTGAGTTATCTCGTAAGAATGGGTGCGGATATATCTGACCATTTAGAGTCAGTTTAAGGATTATATTTGCAGTAACATCTTATGACAGTTAATCATTCACACAGGTATTAATATAGTGAAGCTAAATCAAGTGGAAACAGTTAATAATACACACATTAAGTTGGTAATTTCGCTCTTTTACCTCCGGAGCTGTTGGGCTGCCGTCGGACCACTTGTTCCCGGTTTTCCCTCATTATGTTTTCCTCCTCTTCCTCTGACCTTGCTTCGGCCATTTCTCCTTGTTATTTACCTCCTTCTTTCTCCTCTAACTTTCCTTTCTCCTCCTCGGTTGTTTGGAGGAGAAAATGGAGCCGGGTCACAACAGAAACACCACCATTCCTCCTCCCGTGTTCACCGTCTTTACCATCCAGTTCACCCCGACAAGGACAACTTTACAGCCCGAAAACACCTCCAGGGTTCAGTTACACACTTCGGCTCGGTGTTTAATGAGCTGTCGATGCGTTAAATGGGTTAAAAAGTCGCTGTTTTTAAGTTAAATCCGTTTGTTTGGTTCGTCTGAATAGTTTCTCCAACGATCTTCAGCGGTTGGTTTGCCTGGTTTGCCCCAGGGTCGCGAGCTCAAGATACGGAGCTCCGCCGCACGCGCTCCGGCCGTCTGACGTCACCAACTGATACAAAATAAATAAAGCTAGCAAAACAATTAGCCTAGCTTACAAAATGATCTGTTTTCTTGCACTAAACAACGCTTATCAAACAAGTATTGAGATAGCAATACCATTACATATTCCAGGATTTAAAATGGTTCATTAAATGATTGATTAAGAGTAATTAAAAAACAGAAAAGTCTTCAATTTCAAAATAAAAGTACTCGTAATACTGCAGGAGTGTTAAAAGGTCCTGGAAGATGTATTTTTTAAGTCGTAAATACACCAGTTAAGACTTGTGAAACAGAGTGGTAATATAAATGGTACACCTTTAAACACCATTTACTAAACAAGTACTGAGATAGAAATACCTTAAGAAAAGTCCTGCAATTAAAAAATTGAATGATTTCAAAATAAAAGTAGTCATAACGCAGTGTTATCACAAGGTCCTGGAAGAGGTGTATTATATGTAATCGTATGCATACCAGATAATTCATTGTAGAAAAACAAGACCTTTTCATACAAACACAATTAGCAGAAGCACAAGATAATAAAAAATAATACTTCAGTCAAAGTTATTTTAACAGCAAAACAGACTTAAAGATTTCAAAATAAGAGAACTCGTCATAATGCAGGAGGACTATGCGGCACACAAGGTCCTGAAAGATATATACTAATTTAATGTTATGGGCACAAGATACTTTCTTGAAAAAATAGTGATGGAATTCTATTAGTTTATTTAAGTGGTGCAATGAGTTACATGAGTTAATAGTATTTTTTACCCGCAATAAGTATGTATAATGCAGGATTATGATGCCCCAAAGGTCCTGAAAGTAATTTAGTTTACCTTAAAGAGCAGCTTGCAGGTTTATTTTTTTAACCTTGCCTGAAAATTACAATTAAAAAAGTTAATGCAGGATTACATCTCTCTCTTATTTGGGGCTATTTTCTAAATCCCATGGAGAAATATCATTGCTTTTTTGTGGAGGGAAGCCATGCGCAGCTTACTTCCTGGTTTAGGACGCGTCTCTCTCCTCCTCTTCACACACCACACTTTTCGCGGCACGCATACTTACAGCCAATCAGCTCTGAATTATGTGAGATGACGTATGGTGGGGATGGCAGCTCTATGCCCCTATGGTCATTATTTTTTTGCCACACACATTAAGGCCCATTCCCAAACCGCCCCCTACACCCTACCACTACACCCTACCCCTACCCCTCCGTTTGCGCGTTCACGCGGAGGGTCTGCCATATTGAGGGCTGTTCCAAAGCAACGAGTGTGGAGGGGGAGTGGGCTATCAAGCCCTCAAACAGCGAGTCTGCAGCGGTGCTGACTTGAGACCGGTCTCCACCTGACCGGAGTCACGCTGTGTGTGTCCGTCAGGAAATACGCTGTTTACAAGTAGCCTAGTTCCAGCAAACATCCACTGATAAATTGCGATGTTAACAACCTCATGATAACCTCACTTTGTTTTTAAATTTAGGATCATACCTGTGTTTAGTCTAGAAAAAGGTAAATGTGTGCATTTTATTATAAAGTTGTGTATATTTACAGACCGTTGCAAAAACTAAGAAGCTTATAAACATCAGGTTTAAAACTAAAAGAGCTTTGAAACACAATGAAAGATGTTTGGAGTTTTATTGAGTTATTCATTTAAACTTTTTGTCTAAGAGATGCTGATTTGAAACCGTTGTTACATACAGTTACGGCATTTCCTGTTTCTGCCGGAGAGAGGGGAGGCCGTCCCAAAGCTTGCTGCTGTATTTACTCCCTCCATCTGACAGGAGGGAGCCTCGTTGAGCTGCGAGTGTGGCCACAGACGGAGTTCACTCCATCACGGAGGGGTAGGGTCGAGGGGGTGGTTTGGGATTGGGCCTAAATAGGACAATACTCTGAGCATGCGCAGTGTAGTTTTTATAGTCACCGTTCACTTAGACAGTGAGAGGGAGGGGCATGATCGGGTTTTGTCCCACATGGCTCTAAACAGCTCAATAACAATAAGCACACACTGTAGCCACTAATTAGAAGAACACAGACTAAAACAGCAATGTACGGACGAATCAGATGATTAACCATGATCTTAAAATATATTTTATATATTTTGTTGTTTATTTTTTGCATTTGTTTGTAATCATTATTTGTAATACTTTCTGCTGACACTAGGTGGGGCTGTGCCCCACCTGCCCCTAATGACCAGTCGCCACTGGTAATATGGGCGTTGTGGTTCAACCGATCTGAATGGCTTTGTGAAGCAGTCACGTGGTATTGACAGGCAGCAAGGCTTCGTTTGTCATCGATGACGTCACTGGCCCAAAACGATACAAGCCTCGATACAAGGTTCACAAAAAGCTTCGGGGATTACTCGACACACACTCCGAAGCCTCGGCGCAATACGTAACATCACTAGTGTGGAGTTGCATTAGGTAACGCGAGATACGGCTGATACTTGCGCATTAGTTTCTGTTATGGATCAGTATCAACAGTCCTGCCAGTAACGTTACTATATTATCAATTCTACTTTAGTTATAGCCTGATATATGATCAGGGTCGGCTTCATGGGGGGTCATTCGCGGGCCATGCCCCCCCAAATGAGTCACTGTGCCCCCCCCAACGCAGGGTTGGCAAGCCTTGCCACTTTGCCGTTTTTTCTTTTTTTAATCATATAAGTGAAAACGTTTCAACTAAAGGTTTTTTGTGTGAAATACATCAGAAATAAAGAATACAAATATAAAACACAGCCTGAGGTGTGCTCACTGCTGCTCTCTGATTGGTGTGTTGCTTGACCAATGACCCCCGACCTTTTTTTTTGTTATCATTACGTGGCTGTGTGTTTAGATGAAAGCCCAGTGGCGATCTGTTCATCTGTTATACTGATTATACAGTAAAGCCATCGAAAATAATATGATATACAGTACAGTACAGTACAAGTACATGGGTCTCTGTGTTTCATTCAAGCTCGGCTCTGTGTGGCACGAGCGCATTTTGTGAGTGTGCGAGTGGTAACGTGGAATGTTGTTAGCATCTGGTTAGCTAGCTATGCTAACGGATATAAAGGGCTGTTTCTACACCAAGGTGGAGGAGAGTCCTCTCCTGTCAGACTGAGAGGATCTTATAACGTCAGCTCA
Source organism: Gymnodraco acuticeps (assembly GCF_902827175.1). Taxonomy (NCBI): domain Eukaryota; kingdom Metazoa; phylum Chordata; class Actinopteri; order Perciformes; family Bathydraconidae; genus Gymnodraco; species Gymnodraco acuticeps. The sequence continues at coordinate 14,202 of NW_022989908.1, forward strand.
GTGAGGTAAGGACTCTCTCAGTGTTTAGATAGTTCACTTTAGTGTAGGTTAAGTTATCTCAGTGGGTCTCAAACGGTTTGGTCACCATTTATGTAAGTATTTTCGAGGAATACCTTTATATGATCATTATAGTTGTTTAAAGAGAGAATACATGAAAAAACGGGTATGAAATACTATTGGACAGTAACACAAGAATACAGTTTAAAAGGGGAATGATTAGTAAAATATCCATAAAGAAAAAAGTAAATCTGTGTACAGTTCTGTTTCATATGGATGCTGAGAGAAGTAGGCTATCCATAGATCTGTTCATTTTGCTCTCAAAGTGCACCAGATTGATGCTTTTAACTTCAATATTTTAAAAATAATCTTCCCGGGGGAGCATGCCCCCAGACCCTCCTAGAGGTTAGGTCCACTCCCACCTAAAACATGTTCACATGGATAGGATACTAAATACATTTGCACACTTTTATATGGTGGCCTATGTCCATATCAAATCAAATCAAGTTTTATTTATATAGCAAATTTTTCAACGATTTTTGGTCGAGCCAAAGTGCTGTACATATAATAAAAAATAACCTACAGTAAAGACACTTTACAACAAATACAACAGCACAGTTTGTGCAGAATATCAGTATGAGAAAACGACACCCTCTGTCCTTATATGTTTCTGTTTTGGTGGTCGTGCCACAACCGTGCATGTATGCACAAGTCATAGGTGCACTATACAATAGCACTACACCCCTGCAATGTGTGTGAAAGACAATAGACTTTACAGCATGTTTTTTTAAATTGAAGTTGCGTTGGTGTTTGTGTGTTGGTTGTTGACGGCAGTGTGTGCCCCCCCTTGGTAAATGATTGCCCCCCCCATTCGATTTGTTCTAGAGCCGACCCTGTATATGATAGCTAACTTTACAATGTTGTGATGTGACTGACATTAGCTAACATTAACTGTAGCTAACGCCGGTCACTCACCAAGACAGCTGCCCTGTTCTCCACTGGTTCTCCTCACACCACAGCTCCATTTCTCTCCGATGGCCGTTATTTCTTCTAATCCTTGGCTGCTCCTGGTCTCTTGGACGCCTAGCAGGCTCATAATTATAATCATATGCATTCGAATATATATTTTCAACCTCTTCTGTGTCAAAACTAGCATTGTGATCCATGTTTATTCATACGTTAGACCGGCCTCTCTCCCCCATGTTACGTCACACGCGGGAGGTCACGTGGGGAGGCTTTTTTTATGTGGAAGTAAAAATGTCTTACAAAAACGACGCCAGATGTCACTGTGGTGTATATTTCTGTATATATTTTTTGAAAATCTAGTGTATTCATCATTTTCCTACACATTTATTCACTGGTGTCTCTAACCTGCAAGTTGCTCTTTAAATTCCCTTCACAAAATAACAAGAACCTAAAGGAAACATCATATTGTGTATGGCTTCAAACACTTCTAAAATGTGGAGTTTCCTTCAAGAAATGTGTTTTTTTACTGCTCAAAAAGCACTATATTGACATTACACTAAGGGAAGTAATACGCCTCTGAAAGCCCTCAATCTGTAGTGTGTTTTAGTAAAGTTTCATGAGTCTGTGAATATCCCGGATCAGTTTAAAAAAGGTCCTACTACAAATAAATGGCATTTATGGGGACCAACATCACCACACCTGGCTCTATAACAACATTTCATCAGTGGAAGCCGTGGCGCTGTAAAAAGCACGACCAATCATCTGAGCCGGCTAAAGTAACTGGATGGCCTACCTGCCTGTCAGCCTTCCATCTGGGCACAAACTTACCTCGTGCCCTCATTGGTCATGTGCGCGTTCATGTGTGTTGGAGGAGGGGCTCTGTAAGGAAGGGGCAGATTTTTTCCGACTGTGTATTTTCAAATTCTAGCGCACTCGAGCTGGTTTCTCCAACTTTACCTACCCCACCTTTAAAGACTTAAAAAAAATATCATTTATCAGTTTAAATGGTAAGAACTCATCAACGTTTACTATAACCAACACAAGAGTTACATATTTGTCTAATTTTCTACATTAACTAAAAGTGAATATGAATATAAGATACAGAAAATGAGATTGAGATCATTTAATTGTAATCAATACACTGCAACATTGTAAGCCCATACATCTTATAGCAGTGAAAGTCGTACAAGATGGGAATAATGTCCAAATATAAACAATTCCAAAAACAATTAATTTTCTTGAGTTTCACTAATGCTGACATACAAGGGCATAGTCGGTCATCTTCTGCATGCCCGCACAGGTAGGTTCATCAGCTTGACACTCAGCTTCTGTGGGCCAGTACTCGATCCAGGTACTTTCTCCAAGTACATACTGATACCTAAGGAGAGCAGAGTGAAAAACACGTTAGGTCTTCATCATGTGAACAGCTATCTGTAACATTCAAACATAACATAAGAAAGCCTCCTTCCTCCTTCTGGATACTTTATTACTTGATCAATGGCAACAGTAAATGAGTAAAACAAATATTGACTTGATTTAGTATAAAAAGCGGTGAAACAGAAAGATCTAACTTACGTTTGATGTGCCTCATCTCTGCGAATATCATCTGATGTTCCCATGATAAGGTACGTATTGCCAACAACCAAATCTAAAGACTTCCTGCAGTGCGGATTACTGAGGAATGTGCGAAGGTTATTCAGGGACCCACATCAAACGTTCCTGTTGTTTAAAATGAGGAGAACAAAGAAAAGGTGAGGATCAAATGGATAGCTAATCATTCATCATAAAACAAAAGCACTTTATTATTACATATTTCCAGTGGAATCATTCTGAAAGGAACACACGTTTCTGGAAACGCACTTATTTGCCTTCTGTCCAAAAGTGAAAGGGGCTGTATTCTGCTTTTTGGGGTTTCCCTCTCCTGCAGTTGTATGGGTTGTTGTGCATGTAAATGGTCTGCAAAGGCTGAAATCCCTGTGTTCCCTCCAGAGGGAGTTTCAGACACACACTCCCACCCCCTGCTCGAAACTCTTCTATTGGACGGCTTGTTTACTGCGACATAGTGACATCACTACATATAACACTTGCGCTTCTATTGTCTAGCCCCCAACACGTCTTACATGAGAGGCTAAGGGGCGGGACAACTCCAAGTGGTTTACCAATCACAACAGAGCCGGCCAGCTAACTAATCAGAGCAGACTGGGCTCTGGTTTCAGACAGAGGGTGAAAAGAGGTGCAGCAGCTCAGGCAGTGAGAATATTAAAAAAAGCACTTTTTTTACATTAAAGCATGTAAACATGTCGCAGTAGAGCCCCAAAATATAAATATGAATCATAAAAGTGAGCATAATAGGGCCCCTTTCAATGTATCCCACTCACGACTGTATAATAATTATCCAGCCAACAAGCTGCTAGCTGCACTAATACATGAAACAAGTCGAACATCTTATTTTGCCTAGAAACATGAAAATGACCGGTGTTGACATCTAACTGCCTGACATAAATGCATTCACCAACTTTTTAAAAGTTGTATGTTATTGTCTGACTGAGTTTAAATGTGCACACAAAATGTAAAAGGAGGTAAACCAACTGTTAAGTCACCTAACCCTTTACGGCACCCTAGAAACATCAGGGGCTACTCCATTTTAGGCAGTTAATAGAAACCCACCTTCTTTGATGACAGCCAGAACATGCATTGTGTAAATGTCTGTGGACAAACCACCTTCAAACACTTCCAGTTTCATTTTGTACACTGAGGACAGACACATTGTAGATTGTTAGCTCATCTGTTTCATTGCTCACTTCTTCTCCCAACCTCTTAGACACACACAATCAAACAAATGCATGTTTGGTGTATAAAAGTACTATATTGAGTAAATTCAATCCATTTATGCTCTCTTACCAAAATCTATTTTGCTGGTTGGTGTACTCTCACAAGCCTTAGCTGTGCGCTGCTCATTGCTGATTTTCTCCTTGTTCTGCATACTGCAGTTCTCTGGAAATACACAATTAGCATAAAGTTATAACACATCCGATCAAATGTTTATAGTAGTACATGAGCATGGATGATGGCAGCTGTATTTACGTCACCATTTAGATTATTAGTGAGGTTTCTTTTAGACTTCAGGTGCTTATGTTTCAATCTGGTGATTTACTGCAAACTCAATTCTACAGCATTCTCCTTTACCAGATGTGAAACTAAGTGCTTTCCTCATAAGGAGTACAACTCCATGATTTATGTTGTAAATCTGAGAGACAATTCCTGGTGATATCATTATGATTCGATGCTTGCAGTGTGGCTTTCATGGGGACAACGTCTGTCTGTCGTTTAGTGGCTCCAACACTTGGGTCAACACTGAAATATCTCAACAACTATGTTTGGGGAATAGCATTTAGTGCTGCTGTCCATAGGTACGACTCTCAGCTACTAGCATTGCTGTATAGCCTCTGAGTCTTTGTTTTCAAAGTATGGTGATACACTGCTGCAGTTTACAGACCTCAGACCTGCAGTCTACCTCTACAAAGCACAATTTAAGTGTTGTGTTATTTAGAATTTAAAATGGAACAAATAAAAGTTTACAGTTGATGGATAAGGTTGCTTTGACCCGTTTACCTTCAGCACATGTGCACTCATCACCTCTGCAGAGCCGCAGTAGCTGTCCACCTTTCCTCTCTGGATGGTAGAACTGCACACAATGTGTTTCTGCAATAGAAGAGAAAGATATTGAAACAGGTTCTTCCGGTACTTTATAAAATATATATTAAATACTAGAACAAATAATAATGCCTGCTTTTAGACAGTGTTATATTCTCTGACATCTATTGGGAACTAAACACATGGAGGTTTCTCTAAGACTCACGCTCATAGTATTCATAGACAGATACAGCCGCTGGTTGTAAGACGCCCACTTTCATTGTCTGATGAACCCTAAAAATGATTTCTTCTGGTCGTGTGTGAGAAACCTGTAGATAAAGGTGAGATAGAGATACAAACACAAAGAGCAAGGCAGAGAGGAAAAGTATGGAGGAAGGAAACAGCGACATCTTACCTTTTCCAGGTAGAGGATGAGTGAGCCTCTTTCTGACAGGACTTTGTTCATCTCATATTTTGCAATGGTGCGCCCATGTCCTGTGGACAACTACACACACACACACACACACACACACACACACACACACACACACACACACACACACACACACACACACACACACACACACACACACACACACACACACACACACACACACACACACACACACACACACACACACACACACACACACACACACACACACACACACACACACACACACACACACACACACACACACACACACACACACACACACACACACACACACACACACACATTTTTCTCTCTTAACAGGAACCGTGACAGTGCATTTGTTGTGGGTTACTGTGTATGAGTTCTTACTGAGTCCAAGTCCTTTGTGTTAGCGGTGAAGCCGGTTAGCAAGCCAATATCCAAAATTGACATTGCTGCATCTCTTTCCTTGTCCTTATACCTGTACACAGAATAGATTGAAGGAAATGAAAGTGTTAAGAACATAGTGAAAAGGGTAATGAACAGAAGCAGAATATTTAATACAGATTGTGAAATATAATAATATTGTAAATAGCTGGTTAGAAAATGTTATGAATAAAGCCATGTGGCAGTGTGTTGCCTTGGTTGTACTTACAACACTTCTATCCTCAGCTTGTAGATCTTCTCGTCCTCATCAATTTTTTCTGCAGGAGTGAAATATTATATTTGTATTTAGTTAATGTGTTTCTCAAGAGTAAGGTACAACAACCGAAGAAGAGACAGAAGGCACTAAATCACCTGGGATGAGCTGCACTGACAGGTTAAACTCCTGACAATCACTTTCCTTTTGTTTAGGCAGAGCGTAGTACAGCGACACCATCTGTCACAGAGAAGGTGTAATATTTGATATGAGTCCTCACAAGGTTAAAAGGGTATTAGGTAAAATCTTAATAAAAAAAGGACGGATCAGTTATTAACTGTTATTTAAACTCAGAGTATAACATATACAAATATATTGTACTCACTGTCACTGTTGCTTCTCCTGAACCCCTGGCAGTCACTGTCACATTCTGGTTTATTTCATTGATCTGTCAGAGTTTAAATATGAACACAAACACAAGCAGTCAGGGATAAGCAGATATTAAAGTATTTATTATTTGTGTGACGAAATCAACAACCAGTGTGTAAATATGCAAGCTGTACATTTAAAACTTTTTCAAAAAAATCTGATTAATCTGGCAAATCTCCATGGAATAATTGAGATCCTCAAGGGACTCTAGAATTCATAAATAAAACTAAATTCAGTTCAAAAGTTAAAGGGGACCTATTACGCAAAATGCGCTTTTTGATGTATTTGATACATCAACATGTGTCCCCGGTGTGTCAGGGAACTCACGCAGCGTCAGAAAATAAAACCCTCTCTCTTTTCCTCCGTACCCAAATCTCTAAAAACGGGGGAACAACGGAGCTGATCCAGATTTGCGTCCGATATGACGTAATATCGGAAATGTAGGCGTAGACGTTGCTATCAGAAACAATGCCTGAAAAATTCTCCAATAAATGTTTTCAAAGTTTTTAATAATCGTTTTTAATAATCGTGATATCAAGTATTGACCCAAGTAATCGAGATTATGATTTTTGCCATAATCAAGCAGCCCTATGGTCGGTGCATGTTTACATTAGCATCGCTAACACTCAGAGCTAACCTGTACTGGAGAGCATGTGTGTGAATAAGCAGGAAGTAAAAAGGAACTCCCCTTGTGGTATAACCGGCAAGAGAGAAAGCCTTTGAGCTCCAAACTGTTTCAGATCCTTGATAATCCATGATATGGCGTTTCATCACGGAAGCATTTAGTTTAGCTGCCGGGTCCCGCATGAGCTCAGACCCCTCCTCTTTAAAGCTTTATACCCAAATCAGCACTTTAGAGACAGGAAGTGAAATAGAGGGATATGAGGCGTGGCTAGAATGATCTGTTTGGTATTCTGAGTAAAACACTTCATAGACATGTTTTTCATTTATTTGTATATATCTGAGACCTATGCTATTGCCTACAGATAGCATCATAGGTGAACTTTAAATATGTTAAGAATATAGGTTTTCAAATGTGTTTCTTTATTATTTTTAGTAAAACTGAAATTGTTGTTTTCTCTATTTTCAAATCACTTCTATAGTTCAATTTATTTTTTGAGAGTTTACAGATGTGTTTGTAGTCCAGGAGACTACCCACACTATACACATACATGATTTCAATCTGTTCACACAAACTGTGTTGAGACAAACATATGCCACCTTAATGAGCCACTGTTTGTGAGTGTGTGTCTGTGCTTACTTTAGATGTCCTTGTGGCATAGTGGTTATCCCTGTTGAAGTTGTACTTATCAGGCTTTGCCCTGCCCGGCAACAAAATATCCACGTTCAGATTGTACTCTGGTTCTTTAGCACTGGACCAGTACTCTGATATTGCCTGGTACACCATAATGGTGGCCTTAAGAGAGGGAGGTGGGGGGAAATGAATCAAAACAAAATAAATGATAATCTAAAACAGGATGGAGGGATCAAGATGGAGAGAGGAGTCTCTTCTTACCTGAGTCGATCCATAGCCTCCGCCAACTTTCTGCTGTCTGTTGAACCATCTCACAACAGGTCTGGCATCTTCAAAAGCCTTTATTCACAGAAGGAAGGTACATGGTTGAACTTTTCTGTCATTCACTCAAATGATACACAAATTACAAATATTTAAAAAATCATATCGGTTACTTAATATTTGTAATACTAACAATATTGGATACTTAAAAGGGTAACATTTCACTTATATTTTAAGGCTGTGACATTACTGAGAGACACATTTCATTGCAAATTGAATACAAACCTTTATATTAAAGTGGCATGGATAAGGACTAAATTGTATGTTGTCTGTAGCATGAAAGGAACACACATAAATGCGACATGCTCACCTCGGCCTTGACCAGAGCGAGAAGAGCGTACGCCGTAGCCTCCAGTGTGTAGATACCTCCCTGAGACGTGGGCCAGTGGTTCAACTCTAATGACGACAAATAAATATCTTCCCATTACTTTTCTATACATCAATCTATTTACTTATAAATCCAGGATATTTCATCTTAAAAAATAATGTATGAATAAAATACATAAGGAAATATTAAAATGTGCTCGCTCTTAAGAATTTTAACAAATCCCCATATATCTGTTATTCAAAAAGTGTTAACAGTATTTGTTACAGGACATCGTATGGCTGGAAGACTATTTATGTCCATTAGAGACTGTTTCTAAATTAGTTCAAACATTTGACATTTCTGTACTGAGCAAAAATCATCCCATAATACCAATGTGTTGGTCCGGCTCTTAGTAGTTGTGGATGAGAAATCGTTTTGAATCTAATCACCAAAACATAGACTATGTTTCCAAATAATAGTTTGAGAATAGTAACAGCACCTGGGGAAGCAAACTTGTAGAGGATCTCGCGGTTCATTTTGTTTTCATTGGCCATGGCATATGATGTTATGGCAACAGCATATGGGTTGGTGAGGCTGGGCAGACGGCTTTCCAGATAGGCCACCGCTTTGTCTATACTGCGGGGTAGACTCTGTACAAAAAGTAAGGGAGGAAAGAGAATAAGGCGAGAACAGACAGATAGACATTTTTAGGCAACGTAAAGAAAAAAAATGTCTTTCTTGAACTAAAAACAGACTATTAGAGAGTCTAAAACTAAAACATGGACAACATCCCAACCGGATAACGCTATTTTAGCTACTATTCAATCTCATGGTGGCCACACCATAAAGCATATACGCTGATTAATAGTCTATTTACTCTAAATAGGACCATCATTTATCAAATGAACATCATGCTTCAATAAAGAAGACTCAAATCTAGCGATTGTTACCATAAACTAATTTGGAAAATTAGGTGGTTTATTTTCTCTTAGACTTCTATACAATCTGACTTAATTCTGCCACCAGTGGAGTCGCCCCCTGCTGGATATTAGATGCAGCTTAAAGGCACATCCGGATTGGCTTCACTTTATGGACCCGGAGCATGTTGGATAGACGGTAAATAAAGAAATGAAACAGATGAGGGAAAAATAGAAAACATTGTGTGGAGGTAAAGTACTCACACTAATACTGGCAGCACATAGCGTTCGTGACTCCTGCAGAGCAATGAGGCAGAAGGCCGTCATGGAGGCATCTGAATCTGAGCCACGCACACCACCCTACACACACACACACACACACACACACACACACACACACACACACACACACACACACACACACACACACACAACACACACACACACACACACACACACACACACACACACCACACACACACACACACACACACACACACACACACACACACACACACACACACACACACACACACACACACACACACACACACACACACACACACACACACACACACACACACACACACACACACACACACACACACACACACACACACACACACACACACACACACACACACACACACACACACACACACACACACACACACACACACACACACACTTCTTATTAGCTATCTTTGTAGCACATAGATGAAAAACAGATTTCTATGAAACCAGTGAACGCACCATCATCTGTTTCACGACCACCTTTCCAACTTCTCTAAATAAGCCATCAGGTTGCTGTGCGTTGAGAATCAGAAACTTGATGGCCTCACAGATGTGTGGTCTTTGCACTGCCACCAGATTGTGTGCCATGGCAAACACCTTGGCAACATAGGCTGTCAACCTTAGAGGAGAGAAGAAGGTGTAATAGTTTAGTTGTATTAATATGTGACATACATCATTGTGTGAGTTCAAGGATGTTTGAATGCCTCACCAGGAGCTACTTGGGTCATTTGGAAACTTAGCAAAAGACCCATCTGTTTTCCGGAAGGTAAGCTGTGTGTTAGCCTGTACACAAACACATACATACAACCGTTTTAAAAAGTGAATATCATTGCTCTACCTAATCTTATTGATTAGAAGCCAGTTTAAGGAGTCCTGAATCTTTTTCAGTCCTTAGAGCTTCTTTCAAATGATTCTGCTGGCATAAGCTTTTGTTTTAAAAGGGAAACCCAAATGAGGGCTGGACAGGGGTGGTGTGGATTGATTTTCTTTTTCAAACCTCTTTTACAATGTCAGACAATTTAAAATCACAGTGGCATTAATAAGATTCTGCTATCTGTACTAAAAATACATCAGTGAGCCTACCAGTCTTGATGTGTTGGAGGGCTTCATTACGTTTATCAAAGCCCACAGCTTCCCACTGGTTGGTTTTGTCCAAATATGTGGCTGCAATGAGAGGTAGGGTCATGCGCATCATGTTCTGCTCTCCACAGCCACTGGGCTTTCTGATTAGAGTACCCATAGAGTTTCCGCTAACAGCGTTCTCCACGAGGGCAGACACTTGTTCTCTCCCTGAATGAACACAGACAGACAGAAAAGAAACACAACACGTTATGAATCAACAAGAAGAAACCTCTAAGCAAACAACAAAGTTCCCCAACGACCAGTGAGGTAGATATTTCCAATAAGAACAATAACAATTTATACCAATTGTATGAATAGTTTCCATTGTACATGCACTGACATGGCATCATGTCCCACCTGTCACAGAGATCTGTGTGCTTGTTGGTGCGTTTGGAACCAAATCTTTTTTGGCAATTTCACTGTTGATAATTACTACTTGTTCACCATCTAAAGGGAGAAACAGCAGCAAGTTGCAGCATCAATTAGCAACAGATACAAACATAACGTTGATAAACCACTATACTGTAAAATGCAGCTATGTCATTCATCAAGGCAACTCACCTACACCTTTATTAGAGGGGTCTAGAATTATAATCTTAGGATCTTTTACTAGTACACCTTGAGGCTGGAAAAACAACAGTTAGGACAAACATTAGAAATTACAATTATTGGCTTAACTTTTTGAGTAATCTTTGTTTGCTGTTGTTTATCAAAGTGAAGTATGGTCCAAATTTAAATAAGCTTTTTATATATCAATAAGATGCATTTCATAAACATGACAGTTTACGAAACTGACTTTACCAGACTATATCTCTCATACCTGTAACTGTAGCTTTCAAATCAAATTTTATTTATCTACCACATTTAAAAAAAAAATGTGGTCGAGCCAAAGTGCTGTACATACAATAAATACACTTTACAATAAAAACACTTTGCAATAAATACAACAGCAAAAATGTAAAATCACACACAGGGAAAAGTCAGGAGTCGTGCTCCGCTCTGACTAGAAGGCCAGGGAGAAGAAGTGTGTTTTAAGTGTAGATTAAAAAACCCCTAGGGTCTGGGCCGACCTCACATGGAGGGGCAGAGTGTTCCAGAGCCTGGTGCCAGCTGCTGCGAAGGCTCAGTGCCCTCAGGTTTTGAGCCTGGTCTTGGGCACTATCAGCAGCAGCTGGTCAGCCGACCTTAAGGCTCTGCCTGGGGTGTAGCGATGGAGGAGTTTGGCTATATAGGCCGGAGCCAGCCCATTTAGGGCTTTGAAAACAAATAAAAGGAGTTTAACATCAATTCTGAACCGAACTCGAAGCCAGTGCAGTGAGGCCAGAATTGGGGTGATGTGGCCACGCTTTTTTGGCCAGTGAGAAGACGTGCAGCTGCGTTCTGCACTAGCTGCAGGCGTCTGATTGACGCCTGGTCCATACCCACATACAGAGCAATGCAGTAATCCAGTCTCGAGGAAACAAAGGCGTTAATAACCCTTTCTAGGTCTTTAAAAGATAAAAACGACTTGGTCTTGGCCAATAGTCGTATTTAAAAAAAGCAGGTTTGGCTATGGTGCTGACCTGCTTATCACATGTCAAGGCGCTATTGAAGGTCACTCCAAGCTTTGTCACATTATCAAATCGATTTTATTCAAACTGAGGTTTTCAAAGGATTTCTAGACGGCTTGTTGCTTGAAACTAAAAGTAGTAACAAGAATATTACATCCATAATGCTACAGACCTCGGATGAGTACTTTTTTATGGCAGCTTGAACATTTTACTGCAATAAGAGAATAATTCCACATGGTGTAAGAAAAAACACGACATGGAGTCTTTTTCTTACCACCACCCGCAGCATCTTCATAATTCCATCATTAAGCGATGAATCTTTAACAGCAGCTTTGACCTCAATGCGGAATTCTCCTTCTTTCATGGGAATGATGATGAAGGGCACAGATCGGGTAGTTTGAGCCCCAATTCGGACCTCCTGGCGATACTTTCCACGCTTTGAAGCCGAACTGCACACATTATCCTCCTCAATCAGATCAACCCGCACCTTGAGAACAGGACAAAGACGGACTGGAGATCGTGAAGTTGCTCAAAGATAAAGACTATTATTGAGGACACAATAGGATTACATCAGTTTTATTTTAGCTCATCCATCGATAATGCTTTCCTGATTTTAATTCACATTTGATGATATCCAGTGTTTTTTACAGGATCAATCTGATCTTAATAATAAAAGGCACACTGTTAATAATGCAGTAAGGTTTCCCGCTGCTGAGGCATCTATCGTTTTTCCATCCCAGTTCAGACATGGTGCCCACTAGCATTAATGTAGCATCAGAGCGTCACCTGTGGCATTTTCATCCCACAAAATATGGAATTGATAGCTACAGTCGCTACATAGAGCGTCCTTTTCAAAGTAGATTGATGAAAATAGTTATTTTTGAATACTTCTTGGTGTTCTAATTAACACTGAATTGATCAGATTAAGCGGCCGTATAGTTTTCTTCCCAAGCTAGAGTAGACATTGTATTACTAGAGCGTTGTTTGGATGGGGACCGCAACATTCTATTTTTACATTCACGCATTTGTTCAGAGCTACGTCATGCTTTTTATCACGCAGGTAGGCCTATAAATTAAATCTAAACTGGGTTGGAAAAACGATAGTCGCAGGCCAACCACTATGTGAGCAGGAATGAAAAGTCTAGAGTAGGAAGGTTATTCACTCTCTTTATTGATACAGTATGTCAGTTGAATATTTGCTGTTGATTTTGCCCTTTAGTCTAAAATGTTCTCTTGCCTCTTATACTGTATTTAACACAGACTTACAGTTGCAGGATCGTCGCTGTAGTTGTGCAGGATTGCCTTAACTTCCAGCTGCTCTCCCCGGACAGCAGAGTATGGCAGCCTGAGATCAATGAAGAATTCCTTCTGGACAATCACCTCTAACGAATCACCAACACATATTCCTTTAAGATGAGAGGGACAATACAAAGGGATTACAAAGAGAAAGAGAGAGAGAAGATTTAAGGGATAAAAAAAGTTCGAGTTTAGATTCCTAAATGAAATAGCTTTCAGTCACTGAATCCTCACCGTGAGTAGTTGACAGACTAATGCCAGTGAACTGCCAGGTGGTGATTGAGTCTTGCAGTGGAACATTTTTAGTCATTGATGTGGTTTCACTGAAAACAAAGAACAGTGTTACATCTTTGGGAGGTAAGTGTAGGCGTCACTATTGAAGTTAGTGTTTTGTGTGTATATGTCGGTTGACTTACCATTCGTCTCGTCCAGTGCAATTAGGAAGTGTGATATCTGACCACAGCCAACTTTCAGGGAACTTGGTGCGAGAAGTAATTTCATTGCTGTCAATGTATCTGTCGTCATCCTCCTCACCTAGAGTGTCAAATATATTTTCATTCAGAATTTTTTGTTACTACTACTATGGCAACAAATGATCACCCAGGGCTTCAGCCCATCCCTTATCCCGGTCTCTTACTGCGAGCCAGTTGAAGGCTCTCCACCTTGCTGTCAGCTCGCTGGTTTTCCATGTCCTTGCAGCAGTGCAGGAAGGCTGCTGCACAGGCTTCACCATCAACAATGTACTCTACACGCCTTTCACAGGTGTAAGAGAGGAGGGTGTCCCTCATGCCATCCAAACAACAGTCCCGTTGCAGTTTTTCTTTATAGTTACTCACTATAAAGAAAAGGGTTTTGAAGAAGAGACAGAGAGATACAGATTTGTGCAGGAAGGGTAAATGGTTAACATAACAGGAAATTAGGTTATTGCTTTGTATAGAGTTATGATTCTTACGTAAGCTGGTTCTGACATCCATGAATGTGGTGGCTCGTTTCCTCCTGCTCGGTGCCGGACATTTCAATTCTGGAAAAAAGCAACAGAGACAAAATATTTTACAGAACTCAACAATATTCAACCTACCCTTAGCATTGTATAATTGATGTGGAACTTTTAAAATCAGAGTGAGGTGATTTCTCTGGTAGGACACGTGAACAGGGTGTGGGGGTGAGAACCTTTGATATTGAACGTCTGATTTATGTAAATTATCAACTTTTTTAGAATACGTGCTAAAGGTGTTTTTTAAAACCGCCTCATAATAAGGACAATTCAGCTCATTGGCCAGTCACCATGGTCCATGCAAACTTGGAAATGCCTCAAAGGGCAAATTCAACCAAAGACACATTTCCTACGAACAAATACCCAGATATGGGAGCCATAAAAATACCCTTTAAGATGCAGTTCTTCTACTGAACACAATATGCTCACTTCTAAAGAAGCACTTGATGAATAAAGGTGTATGTGCTCACTTTTTAAAACTATGTTCAGGGAAGGTGTGAAGCTGACCGTTGAGCGGCCCGACCAAGCAAGGAGGCAGAGGCAGAACGTCCAAAATACAAGCCGGTGTGGGCATGTATTACTCACGGGCACATGACATAGCCTCAATCTCGCTGTTCACGTGAGCACAGTCACCAGCCACAAGGATCTCACACACCCAACAAAGCAGGAAACACAGAGCCTAAATAACCACACTAATTAACCCAACAAGACACAGGTGAGGGTGGAGGAGACAACACAGGGCACCAGGTATTTACACACGGCATCTATTGCACGTCTGTCCGTCCTGGGAGAGGGATCCCTCCTCTGTTGCTCTCCCTGAGGTTTCTCCCATTTTTCCCTTTAAACTGTGGGTTTTCTCCGGAAGTTTTTCCTTGTACGATGTGAGGGTCTAAGGACAGAGGGTGTCGTATTGTCATACTGATATTTTGTACAAACTGTAAAGTCCACTGAGACAAATGTAACATTTGTGATATTGGGCTATATAAATAAACATTGATTGATTGATTGACCAGGTGAACACAATCAGGAGCAACAGACAAAACGGGAGGGGGAACACTTTTCAAAATAAAACACATGTGCAATATACAAAGCCCAAAGCCGTCAGTCCACAGTGACGAAGTTACCTTAGTCACAGAAGGTGAGAGTAAAGTAGTGTCACCTTGTCTGTAGGCAGTCCCAAAAGCCGTGTTGGACTTGAACAGCAGCCCAGCGTCGTAGAACACACTCATACTGTCCTTCCCTCCACCTGGTGTGCAACCTGTGTCGTACTTCTCTACAATGTCCCACACCTGAGCATAGTGAAAGTCATTCACACACAAATAAATAGACTTAGACTTAAAGGCAAGAGGTAGAATGATCTGGAAACTCACATTAAAGTTCTGATATGTCATTAGAAATGTATTCATGCAATGAATGCAAGAAAAATATGATATAAATAAATTGCCTTTTTCTGTGTGAGGCGGTGCTTGTTGTTAAGGACATAGACGCCTTTGTCCACTGCCACCAGTCCCACCATGGCCCCTGGGTCTCCTGTAACCTTCAGACCAAACATCTTGCCAGGCTCATAGGATGGTTTGGATCTCAATGGTTCCAGCTTCAGCTAAATGTGAAGGTGAGGTCAATGAATTACACATACAGTTTGGATTTGTTGCACCAGTTGCTTACATTAAAAAATGTCAGATGAATACAGTAATAAATAAATCAGTTTGTGTGTGTTTTGTATTGCGTGTCTCACCGAGCCCATGCAGGAGTCTTTTACATCCACCCAAACAGAGTCTGATACCACTTCATTCCCATTTGTGTGGTAATAGGCTATGATGCGGAACGATGGCAGCATGTCTTTGGTAATGAGAACCATCAGGGAAATCAGTAGTTCAACTTTTGTGTTATATCTGCCTTTTTGCACCAGCTGACCTCTGCTCATGATCTATAGGAACACAGACTTACATATCAGCACTTATTGCACTAATGAGCGTGTATACTGCACTACACAACTTGATGGATGCAACAAAAAGGGTAGTATAAGCACACATGCACAGATTTAAAACATCTCTCACCAGGTATGTGATGTCAGTGTTATGACTTTCCTGCCTTTTGAGGTTGAGGTTGATTCTCAGGTTATTTCCTAATTGTACATCAGCTGAATCCACACCTGCAAACATGACATGTTGTGATTGCAGTATCTCAAGTATTTCTAAAAGTAGAGCATTGTAGTACAGTTTCTCCCCATACAACAATGATATTTTACATTGCTTCTGATGGACAGTAATTCTAGAGCAAGAGAGTTCTAGATTAACTTGTTGCATAAAGTGAAAAATATAATAAAAGGAGCATGTTTTCCAGGCATATTATTGTAAAGGTATTTGGCTCAATACCGTCCAAAGTCTTGCAAATCATAACTTTGAATAACTTCCTCAAATATAAAAAATCCACAATTTCATACACGCTTCACTCTACGTTCACTCCGTAATTTGCCAAACAGCCATAATAAGCGCAAGGCGGATTGGAGTCTATTCCTAAATTAGCACCTCTATGCAGTGAATTGAGGATCAATTTAGAATAAAACCGTTATTCAAAAGATACTAAATGAAATAGTGGTATACACAAAGATTCCCACCCCTGGTCTCTTACTTATGTGGATATAGTTGTTGCTTTGGGTAATATATGGGAGAGCTGTCATGGTGGCTGATGCTTGTCTTGTCGATGAAATACGAGGATCATTCGTCTTTGCCTGAAATGAAAGAAACACATAAGCATACATATGGTTGAATAAATATTGAGTCTTTCCTATTCCATCTTTATCCTGGCTACGATTAAGATAAGCTTCACCTTTCACATACTGTAAATTAAATGTGCAAACAATCGGAAGTAAAGCAATGAGCTATAAAGAAGCAAAAACATCTGCTGATAGCTCTGCTTGAATTCACCTTAAAAAATGAATATCAAAAATGTTTATAATGATTATTCATTGATTGCAGGTCAAAGCTTACATTTGAAAAGCGGCCTGTGGTGCCTGTATGCATTGTTAAGAGACTTACAGTGATCGTCAGTAGTTGTGGGTTCCCTCCTGTATTGATGGTTAGCCTTGCCATGCCATTGTCTGCGGTCATGCCAGTCACACGGCCTGGTTCAACCACAACAGCAACACCTGATGCCGGAGTGTTGTCAGGATTCACAACTTCGACCTGCCAACACCGACACAAACAGTTCAACAATCAGAAAGATGTTTTACTGTTTTACTGCCTTCTCAGAATGCCAGACGGCCGCCTGCCAAAGGAAATCTAATACAGCGAGCTGAGCTCTGGTTCCAGAGGCAGAGGACGACCACTGCTGTGCTTCAAATATTACATTACATTGCATTTAGCTGACGCTTTTATCCAAAGCGACTTACAATAAGTGCGTTCGACCAACAAAATACAAACTTGAAGAAAACAGAATCATATAAGTACATCAGGTTTCATAGAGCAAAAACATTTCAAGTGCTACTCAACTGGCTTTAGATAAGCCAGCCCTTTGTTAGTATATAAGTGCTTTGTCAATAGTTCTATCGCTCGAAGTGGAGTCGAAAGAGATGAGTTTTCAGTCTGCGCCGGAAGGTGTGTAAGCTATCTGCTGTCCTGATGTCAATGGGGAGCTCATTCCACCATTTTGGAGCCAGGACAGCAAACCCACGTGTTTTTGCTGATGGGAACTTGAGTCCCCTTCGCAGCGAGGGTGCAGCGAGCCTTTTGGTTGATGCAGAGCGGAGTGCACGTGCTGGGGTGTACGGTTTAACCATGTCCTGGATGTAGGAAGGGCCAGATCCATTCGCAGCATGGTACGCAAGTACCATTGTCTTGAAGTGGATTCTAGCAGTTACCGGAAGCCAGTGAAGGGAGCGGAGGAGCGGAGTGGTGTGGGAACATTTAGGTAGGTTGAAGACCAGACGAGCCGCTGCATTCTGGATGAGCTGCAGAGGTCGGATGGCACATGCAGGTAGACCAGCCAGGAGGGAGTTGCAGTAGTCTAGGCGTGAGATGACGAGAGTCTGGACCAGAACCTGCGTCGCTTTCTGGGTCAGCTGGGGACGTATCTTCCTGATGTGATGTCGTAAAGCGTGACATGAAGGCCCTGGACATCGCGACGGACGGCTGGCAGAGGACCAGGCGAAGTGGCGCCAGCAGCTGCACGAAGGTGGTGACAGACTTGACAAAGACTGGATTCGTGGACCTGCTCAAAAACATGGACGTACTGTATCTCTCTGATTGCCCTGTACAATCTCTTGTAGATTTATTGCCAATATATTCACTAAGTATTATGACTTTATGGTGACACAAAACTTAACGGGTACATTTCTTAATTTCTCTGGAATATTTCCCTAAATCGGAAAAATCTGCCTTAACATCATAATTAAAATCCATGACAAAGAAAAATTATGTGATCTGTTATTGTTAATAATATAATAAGAGAGAAGTAAACTCTATGTAGGTTTCATAATTTAAAAAAGAGTAACTGTTTTTCAGCAAATAATTTAAAGGTCCCATGTCATGGCCATTTCTACTGATCATAGTTCCATTGTTGAGGTCTACTAGATTAGATTGATATTGTTCGCTGTATAGTAGCCTACCTATGTGTATTTACTCTCTGTCCGAAACGGCTTGTTGGAGCTCCTGCCTTCCCCTCTGAGCCCACTGTGCTCTGATTGGTCAGCTCGCCCACTCTGTTCTGATGAGTCCTCCACCGTTGCGGCGGAACATCAGTGATTATGTGTTACAATGGCGTTTGCAACCAGAAAAAGACACCAGTAATGACAAACAGATGAGAATGCTGCGTGGGAGCTGGGTAACTGGTGTCATTTCCTGCTTGCTGCGAGACATCGTAGACAGGTATTTTCTATGTAAGAGTTTTACTCGCTACAGGGTGTACTTTGAGGGTTTGTGACTCTGCAGACCTTTACATGCAGAAACAGCTACATAACACACAAGGGGACGGGTACTAACCGGAAAAGCACGACATGGGAACTTTAAAACATCAAAAATATAGCCATACTTTTGCTAATGTTATTATAAAGTGCTTTTTTCACAGTACTTTTTTAAAGTTAATGTAAATTACTTTACCACAACATTGAAGGTCATTCCTGGTTTGAAAAATTTTGGAGTTTTTTTGAAGTGGATGGTGTAAGGAGATTTAACAATCTGAATATTTCTCAACTCTGACTCCACCATTTCACCACCTGTTAATAGATGCAGAAACAAATCAAATCAAAACAGATTAAAGATGTTTTTGTTTATAATGTAATTATATTATTTAAATGCGGTCACTTTGTAGTTGATACAAAAACACTTATCCTATCTTTATACAATATATTTATGTTTCCCCCCTGTCGTTTGGGAAAAGTCTTAGTCTCTTTCTTACCGTTCTCCGTTAGCACACTGACAGCTACATATATGGATTTCGTCACCAGGTCTTCAATGTTTGGGAAGGTCGTTGTGATGTGCTCTCTCTTCAGCGTGACAGCTCCAACACCTTCTTCAATCTAATGTAACATAGTTAAAAAATGTGTCTTAAAATGTAGTTTAGTGTTACAGTGAACAGTTGCTAATACAACATTTTATTTCCTGCTGCTAAGGGTTTCTCAATTAAAACAATATGAAAAGACTGTATTTTGTCACCACCATCATTTTCAACACACTAAATACATAATATCTGTGAATAGAAATGAAACTGAAATAACTGCAGATCTTGGAGTTAGAGGAGAAATACTAGGCATGTTGTGAGTATGAGACTCTTCCAAAACACATGTAAAATATAGTTAGTGTAGAATGTGCTCACCTGCACTCTCTGAAGAGAACTTGGAAAGCTCTTCTTGTGACCATCATTTATGACCCCAAACACAACGTAGGCCACCCCATTCACCTCTTGACCAAACAAATACCTAAATCCAGAAGAGACGGACATGTATGAATCAAAACAGGTTCATTTTAAACAAAGTAAAAACAATGATTAAGAAACTAAAAGAGCAAGAGCGTCAACCCAACCTCTAAACAGCAACCTGTATTCATTCCTACAATCAATCCACCAATCAAACAGCCTCTAAAGCCACGGAACAAGAACTTTCTCTCACGTGGCTTTAATGTCGACTGTGAGCTCTGGGTCGTCCACGTAGAAGAAAGAGCTCGTAGGATTCAGTTTAACCTCAAAACTGGGAAGCACTGAAAAGAGATATTTATGGTTTAACCAATCCAGTAAAAAAAACGTTGATATTGGTCTTAAATGAAAGTGCAGGTAATGGGAGACTCACCATATTCTTTGACCTCAAACTCTGCACTAAAGCTCTGCTGTGGGTTGCTGTTGAACTTTGCGCGGATCTCCCACTGTCCGGTACTAAACATAGAAACACACAAAAACACAACATTTAAACACTAATTTAGAGAGGTTTACTGTACAATTCATAGGCATTAACTGTTGGCCTATTTCTATTGAATCTGTGCATTTACAATTAAAATGCTGCATTGTTATAGATAAATAAATGAATAAATAAACTATTTATTTGAGAGTGAGAAAATATAATGACCACAAGAAGACAGTTATTTTAATCCTTAATCATTTCGGCCAGAAAGCCAATATGCTACTTTATTACATTCAGATGTGACTCTGAATGTAATAAAGTAGCATATTCGCTGAATTAATTTACAAATTAATTTCCAGATGAAGTGCAGTAAGGTGTTATAGAGCCCAGGAACTACTGTCATTTTGACGGATTAGAACAAACCAGAACAGCGCCAAAGCTTCCCCGCAGCGAGGCTCCGGTGTTTTGCCGTGTTATGCATGCCCGCCAAAAAGGAAATGATATCGTTTCCAAACCGTACTGCCGTACAAATCATTGAAGTGTCTGTGAGTTTTTGCTTTACGCTGTGCGCGCCAGTTCACGAGCCTGCGCACGCCCAGCGCCCCCCCCTGTTCTGATCCAGTGTTTTTCACTTACATTCATCATCTTGGAAGTATGGGGTGATGTGTGAACTGAGAATTCTTTGTGTCTCCACATTTCATACAAGATATTACTTTTTGCTTAGCTCTTTTCCAAACACTACATTCGCAACATGGAAATTCATTGTAGAGAACACAACATAAACAAGATGAACTACTAACCTGACGATTTCAGCGAGTTGGTAATTTCCAGAGTGGATCCCTGATTTCAAAGAGACTAGATCAAGTGCTAAGATGATGCCTTCAGGGGTCTAAAAAAGAACAATACAAAAGTAAAACATTAAC
The DNA here is from genome assembly GCF_902827175.1 of Gymnodraco acuticeps. Taxonomy (NCBI): domain Eukaryota; kingdom Metazoa; phylum Chordata; class Actinopteri; order Perciformes; family Bathydraconidae; genus Gymnodraco; species Gymnodraco acuticeps. The sequence goes on from NW_022989908.1 coordinate 35,589, forward strand.
AGAAACAAGTTAATGTTGTAAATCCATGCTATAGACTATGTTATGCATGTCTCCATGAGCTTGGTCATTGTCTCCATTGAGACTTTTTTAATTTCCAGCTACTCCTAAAATGTATTTATCTACCACTAAAATAAGTGGCTATGTTTATGCAAATCAACCACTAGAGGGTAGCAAGTGACAGGACAGGTGTTCCTAAAGTAACACAACCCAACAACTCAGGTTGGCTGTGTTTTTACTTTTATTTAGGTTATTCCGGGAAAAGTATCTGCTGTTAAGAATTTGTAATGCAAAGAGGCTTGGTGTATGTGCTTATCAAAGATTGGAAAACAATACCACAAACTCAATGGCAATAGACACATCCATTTGGTTGGCATCATCCCTCTCCACAGGCTCCATACGGGGTGTCACAGCAAACATCCTGTAATGAACTGACAGAAAAAGAGTGGACTTAAGACTTTACTTTTTGATAAAGCTTATAGTTGGGGCTTGCTCAGCCTTACTTTGGACCAGCTGTTGCAGTTCTCCTGATTTAGGTCCGCTGCCACTACTATGTTTTAAAGGTCCCCTATTATACTCTTTTTCAACAATATATCATAGGTCTCAGATATATATAAAACATGTCTCTGAAGTGTTTGGCTCGAAATACTAAACAGATCGTGCATTGTAGCATGCCTTAAACCCCTCTGTTTCAGCCCTGTTCCCAAAGTGATGATGCTGTGACTGTGGCTTTAAATGCTAATGAGCTGCTGCTGGCCACGCCCCTCTGCAGGATATTTGGTCAAAAAAACACAATGGTGCTCTCGGAAGGTTTCCCATTTCTCTCATCTCCACTCCTCCACCTCCTCGACTCCTCGACTCCTCGACTACTCGGTCCTCCGGTAGTGACCTGGAAATGAATTTCAGCGCGTCATGTTGAAGGACATCTAATTTCTCTAAATGAACATTGAGGACCAAGGATCGAGCGTCGAGGAGGCTCTCTGGAGGAGCTCTAATCGAGGATACACTGATGGGTCCTCCACGGCTCCTCCGAGGATGCATTCCCGGTAACAGAGATGTTTCAAAGAGTCGTGACGCACGGCCGGACTTATCTCAGCCAATGACAGCTCTGCATGCATCCCCTGGATATTATTTTATTAACTGCTTTCATCACGCAATGTTTAGAGTGAGAACAGCTGTAGGTGTGTGTGTTTGTGTGTGTAGGTGTGTGTGTGTGTGTGTGTGTGTGTGTGTGTGTGTGTGTGTGTGTGTGTGTAGGTGTGTGTGTGTGTGTGTGTGCGTGTGTGTGTGTGTGTGTGTGTGTGCCCCCGCATCTGTAGCCTGCTTTTGCCCCATTATACAGTCAATGAATTAAAAGTAAATATATGAGTCGAGGATAGGAGTCGAGGAGGGAAATTTGAGGAATGGGAAACCTTCTAGGATGAGATTCAGGTGAGCGGGTGTCACCTTGGTTGGTTATTGGCTAATGGTTACACAACCCAAAACAAACATTGTGACATCACAAAGTGGCCTAAATCTGATCATCTCATTTTCAGACCGGTTTTTGGATCAGGACAAAAAGAGAGATGATTTTTTCCTGAAACTCTTAACACAGATTAATGTATATATTACATGACATTGTGGATGTTGCCTTATAGGTGACCTTTAAGTCACATCTTTATAGTAGTAATTTTTTCACTGATTAATTGGGACTGATTTTCCTAATCAGCCCCTTTGGGCACATTTCACATTTGTAATATGGGGCTTTATGAACAAATATTGCTTGATTTAATGATATTGAATAAATTCACCTCTGCTGTTGGGGGTGTAGAGGGTCTTGTCAGTTTGGATGAAGATATACCCAGACTGAAAGGAGACCATGACAACCTTCTCAAGCAGTCGGCCAGGGAACTGAGCTTGCAGATACACATACTGCTTGATGCTGGGATCCTTACTGAAGTCTCCAGCAGGGATCTGAAATCATTATGAAGAGACACAAACAGTTCATTAGGAGCAGGGTGTGTACAGTATGTGCATTTTTTAATTCATAGATCATCTTAGAAAATGCAGTCGAGTTATAGCGCATCATTTACCATTATCTGTACCAGCGCCTGGAAGTCATCTGTACTGGTAAGTGTCACAGATGCAGTTGCCAGCCTTATGTTTTTGGTTGGATGGTTCAACACATGGATTTCCACCCTTATGTCTGCACCTGTGCAGTTTTGACACTCCACAAAAACGTTTTCTGCTGTTCCTACCCTCAACAAGTTGGGGGCAGACATCACCTCCCTGCAAAGCGGGGGCGGAAAAGAAGATGTATATTAATGTGAATGTGATGTCACCGAGCAGAAAGAACCACATGCTGTTTTGGATGTACTGAAAAAAAAGAGTTCAAAATATGAATTCACACAAAAACCTTTTTTAAATTAACTACTCATCTTCAATTAATGATGCCTCCATGGTTTATTTCCATTCGCAGGACGAGTTTGAAGTGTTTCAAATAGTAAAGTTCAAAGAATATTCATGTGTTTTGGGAATTGTGAGCATACAAATAAATATATGGGATACTGCATGAGTTGTGCTTAAAGTGGTCAAATAAATAAACCGAACCCAATTGGTAAGAACATAATTAAAGGGAACAGTGAGGCGGAGCAGAACATTTAACTTTAGGTTTCAATTCCCCCGAACTGCAGAAACAAACTAAATCTATTTTTCAAAGGATCATGAGCTCCAGCATGGATTACACACAATGAGTAATCTATTGATTACAAAGCTCCAGCACTGGATCAACACAACATTTCATCATATCTCTAGACCCTTGCTCTGTCTGGCATTTTGCGTCGTTGTGCAAACTCTAAACAAAAAATTATGCCAACTTATTGGCATCATTTGAAACACCACATGACCTTGAATTGTGTAACACAGAGTGGACTGTAGCTCCTCATTATGAAAGACACGAGTTAAGGTAATAATATGAATGCAGACGTATCTGATCTGATTCTGATCTCATATCTGATTTCAGAGGTGGGAAGTAACTAAGACAGTACATGTATACTTGTTCTTTACTTGAGTATTTCCATTTTATGCTACTGTGTACTTCTACTCCTCTACAGTTCAGAGGTACATGGTGTACTTTTACTCCACTACATGTATTTAATACTTTTAGTTAGTTTCCAGATTTTGGATGAATGAGTTGAAATATAATCAACTCTTAAATCAGTGCTTTAACTATATTGTGATGATAATACTTTTCTACTTTTACTTGAGTAACATTTTGAATGCTGGACTTTACTTGTAACAGATATTTGAGTACTTCTTCCACCTCTGTCTAATTTCAAACTCTTCCATTAACACAAGTTTGCAGCTGTGTGTTTTGCTCCACCTTGTTGTAAATAAAATTGCAGCAGCTTGACCACAGAACGATTAGAAGTCTCACAGAACGTGAACGTTGTGATCAGCTGACTTTGCGCAGTTCTCCAGTGTGTGCGGGGCACAGAATGTGCACAGGGGTGTCTCCCTCCGCAGCCAGTTGGTGTACTTTTGGTACAATTCTGTACCGACGTTAACAACAACCCTGTCTGTGCACACGGCAACCAACCTAGTCGTCCAGTGTTCTAAGCCTCTGCCTCCTGTAAAAGCGTCACAGGTCCGTCGTTTATGGCCTGCGGATGCACGGCTCGGCCGGCACCCAGTTCAATCAGTCCAAGAATGTCTGGTGTTTTTTGCAGGGAGCAAAAAGCCGAAGTGGCTGCTTAATGTCTTTTGGTTTATTGGACATGATGTCTTATAGTTTACTCCATTGAGTGTAGACAAGAAACACGTGTAGATGAAATAAGTGTTTTGTTTTGATGACCTATCAGGTACGCAAAGGCGCATAGTGACACAAGTGACGTTATACGCATTTCAGATTTTTGCCGTACCAGTTATGTGCACCCCTGATACCAGGAAGATGACCAAAAACCAAAAAGATATATCTTTGTTTTCTGAGAAATTATTCAAGCAGAGCTGGAGTGGGTAAAGGTACGACATGTCTACTTACATTGGAGCTCCATCAGCAAGAGAAGTCAGGGAGACGAAGGCCAGAGAGGCCAGCAGCCACAGCAGAGTCTTCCTCATCCTCCTACCTGATCCTGGTCCGCTGTCAGTGAAGTGTCGCTATGCAGCACCCTCCTTTTATCCTCTCACTGCCCCACCACCACCTCACCTCACCTAGTCTTTCTGTCCACCTGTACGAACACAACCACATACACACCATTTCCCAGCAGCAGTTGAGAAACTGATAAACACGAGGTCCAATTTGAGGAAAAAGATAAACAGTAGAAAATCAATAAGGGGTAACAATAACATGTTTGACTAACTTTGGAGCATAAAGTTGAATGACCAGTTCAAAATGACTGCCAAATAACTATTCTGCATTTATGTTGTTTTTAAATGTGACAACTTGTTCTTCTTTTCTTGTTTGGGAAATGTTACTAATGTTTAATTCTTATTCTGAACCTGCTGGATCTGCACACATAGTCAATCATATTGAACATGCACACTAAGTCCTAAGGTAAAAACTGTTGAGTAATACTTGGCAGGGATTTTTGGAGTTCCAACACCATTTTTTTCTGATATTCAAATCATTTTATGGCTCAGTTTATTTGTGATTTGAATGGATTTTGCAACTATATTGAAATAAATAACAATTCAAGAACGAGTTATATCCTAAAAGAAGGATGCCATTGTTTGATAAATATACTTTTCACATACAGGTTAAGATGTAGGGTATGGGCATAAGGAACATTCTAGCTGGCAGTGAGAAGAAATCGTCCGGTTACGTACTGATAATTAAACAAGACTGTGTTTTGGATGGCAAAGGGGCCATCCCCTTTTCATACAGTAGACCTGTGAGTATGCTCGTGTGCAAGCTATGTGATTTTGATGCAGAGGATGCTGGAGTGACAGGCTCAGGAGACAGAAGATTTGGAGCCTACTTCCATCAAAATCTTAAGAATGCCAACTCATAGGCAAATACGCGATGCTTTTAGCAGACTGCAAGGACTCCAGGAAGTTCTGCTCTAATGTAAGGAAATGCAAGGCAGGGCTGGTGACTGTCTGTGAGTCCATTTTGAGGCCAGATTGTACTGTCACAGTCTGAACTTTGGCAGTAGTGGGAGGAGGAGTAAGCAGGAATAGTTCAAGGATTTATTGACATAATAAAAAGTTTACTGGCATTAGCAAGTCTGATCCAAAGGAACTGAGAATCTAGGGGTAAATAAGAACAGGCAGACGAGTCACTAGCATTCAGTCTGCCAACAGTCAATATTAGATGAAAAAGCAAGAAAGCTGCCAGAGGGCTTGTCCATCATGTTGGAGGGACAGGGTTTGTGCACATGTTGATGTTAGCTTATTGGATTAAATCCAAAATAACTTATACGCATTTTAAATCACATCAATTAAAAGGGCACATTTTTTCATTTGACACTCATCAGTTGGCCAGATTTACAGCCTATCAACAGTTCAAAGTTGGTTTAAATAGTTGTTTTTGCACTTTTAAAGGTTAGACACCATTGTTTGGTCTCACATCTCTTATGAGCTTACACCTAACAGCAAAGTAAGAAAAGTAAATGACTCTGTCTACAACTGCTATAGCTTATCTCTCTACAATTTGACATTAAGTCTTCGTGCTTCCATTCATTCTTGATAAGCCCCATACTGTGATCAAAACTTCTGAAGCAATGGAGAGGACTCAGAGAGACACGGAGAGAGCTTGAACTTTGATGGCAAACACTGATGGTTTATTTTGAGCTTCGGCCGGAGAATTCACAAGACATGTGCTGGGCCACGAGTTGAAACAGCGGTTGCCAAACCAATTCGGAAGATCTCTACCCCAGACCCATGTATTTAGCTGGTTCTGAGAGTATAATCAACGTTGTGCATAACGAGATAAAGCACTACAGTATAACCTCTATCAGCTGAAACCGACAGGCAGGAATAGGGAGACAAAACACTGAGAGCACAGCTGCCCAAGGTCGCAGGTGCTCATTGAGGGCAGTACAAACTGATAAACAATTATGGGCCCAGGAAAATATTTCCCCAACAGTCATTATGTATCTATATAAGCTTTCATATATTTTGAATCCCAGCTAATTTGAAATTGTTTTATACATTGTTAAACTTCCTATACATTTCTTCCCTGAACTCAACATTATAATATTTCATATATTGCTTATGTTAGAACCCAAGCGGCAAACTCTGGGGCAGAGCCAGGAGGCCAATAAGGAAGTGCCTCAAGCTGCAGTTCATCTAGTGGCCAGTAGGAGCAGTCTGTAGAAGGGAGTAATTTCCATAGTCCCCCATGTTAAAATGACCAACTTTACAGCAGAAATAAACATGTTTACATCGTGGTTCAAAAAAACATATTCTATGTATAGAGAGGCGAAGTCACGCCCATCTACTTCCGGTCCATGGGACCTTATTTCGGAAAAATTATGTATTGAATTCAATGGAGAGAGAAAACCTATCTTTCGATCCCGTTTGAATTTTGCCATGAATTACACATCAAATCAAATCAAATCAAATCAAATCAAGTTTTATTTATATAGCACATTTAGAAAGGATTTTTGGTCGAGCCAAAGTGCTGTACATATAATAAAAATAGCCTACAGTAGAGACACTTTACAGCAAATACAACAGCACAGATTGTTCACAATATCAGTATGAGAAAAACGACACCCTCCAGAGAAAACCCACAGTTTAAAGGGGAAAATGGGAGAAACCTCAGGGAGAGCAACAGAGGAGGGATCCCTCTCCCAATTTAGAGACAATGGACGTTCAAATGTCGGGAGACGTCTGACAGAGGTGCGGTTACCCAAAGTGACGGACCTAATTTTACCTCTATTTAGAGGCAATGGACGTCCACTTTCGGGAGAGAGACCTCCAGCATGTGTCCCTGAAATGGGGATTCAGGTTATTTCACACATCCAGGACAGAGACTGGGGAAATCACCTTTCTGTGGCCCCTCCAAGACCCCCAAAGAACGGACTACAGACCTCCAGCATGTGTCCCTGAAATGGGGACTCAGGTTATTTCACACCTCCAGGACAGAGACCAGTAATGGCACCTCTATGTGGCCCATCACAGAGCCCCAAAGGACGGACTAATGACCTCCAGCATGTCTCCCTCACATGCGCACTTCCATAACCTTGCATACCGTGAGTCCCCGGGCCCCCGGACTTAAGCACTCCCCCATGGACTAAACCCAGATGATCAAACCCTACAGAACCTCATGCCTCTGGTAAACCTAAAAGGGGGGTGGATTTTGCTGTGCTTTACCGTCCGCCCATCGGCATCCATATTCGGCCTTCTTCACGGCACCACCACCCCCCCTTCTGTGGAGGATATTCTCATGTCCCTGGTAACACTTAAAGGTGGTGGATTTTGTGGTGCTTTTCTGTCAGCCCATCAGCATCCATATTCGGCCTTCTTCACGGCACCACCACCCCCCCTTCTGTGGAGGATATTCTCATGCTCCTGGTAACCCTTTAAATAGTCTGATACTACCAGGGCTCATCACTGCACTTTACAAGCCAGAAATAATGTTTGAATGGTCGGGAAAAGTGTTTTTAAACGTCTGGAAGAGAGTTTTAGCCTGTCATTTTGCAGGATATCATTTAACATTGAACCTCTCCTGGAAATGCACAGAAGATGTCCATTTCCAGGAGAGGTTCAATGTTAAATCATATCGTGCAAAATGACAGGCTAAAACCCAGGAATAAGTGTTTCAAAGGCGGGGAAAAGTTGTTTAAAATAGTCTGATACCTCCAGGACGCGTCACCGCATTTTACAAGCCAGGGAAGGTGTCTGAATCATGGGTAAACTTTGTTTAAATAGTTTGATACCTGGCACTGTATCTGCCCCTGGGAATCTTCAAGGTTATATAAATGTCTTTTTATTTATTTAATTATCACACGATCTTTACAAAAACAGTATACACAATATGCATAATAAACATAATAAAAACATGATTAGCGGGGTCCCGGGGGCCATATTAGCCGTCTAACTTGTACGGTGCACCGGGGAAAAAAGGCTGAGTCCACGGCCCCTACCCCCACATCAGGAGTATCAACCGGCCCTGAAGAAGAGGTATCGCTGCTCTCCGCCCCTGAGCCCTCTTCGGAGGTATCTGACGACGGTAGAACTCCTTCCGATGATGCTGCTGCAGCTGCTGCCGCCCTGAACATGGAGCGGATCTTCAATCCCTCCTTTATTCCAGGCGTATTCGCTTAGGACCGGTCTGCAGTGCTTACGTCGTGACACATAAACCTGGCGAGAATCGACCTGCTTTCTGGATCTTGGTGAAGCTTGATATTGTCTGCCAGGGCAGTGTGCAGGATTGTGAAGGTGACGGCTGTTTCTAGCCCAGCATCAGCCCAAGCCCTCTTCAAGTGAGCGTTCAGGTTCTTGGAGGCATGGTTCCCCGTTGTGAAAAGGAATAATTCATTCTGAGGACCCGACAAGCCCTCTTTTATCCCCATCCACCGCATGACCCAGCTAAACTCCTTCACTGTAAGCACCAGCTGTGCTTCGCCAAATGTCTTGGCAGTCTTGTGATCCTGCACATGGATGATGTAGCCCTCAGCAGTGCCCCTTAAGTCCGCCTCCAAGACCTCAGTGTTGGTCATGTTTGCGTACACACCCGGACGGTGGCCATACAGGAGGCTCCAATGGAGGGTTAGATAGCCATATAGCAGGTACTGGGTGATTGAGGTCGGATTGTAAGCCATCAGGTCAAGTAAATCAGGGATGCGCTTCTCAGCGGCCGCCATGGCGGCGAGAAGCTCCGCCTGGCTCGGCAGACGATCCAGCTTGTTCCTCTTCACCTTAAACTGGTGGACAGTGACAGACTTTTTCAAGTCGTTCATGTTGGCTTTCACCTCTCTGATGATGTGGGTCATATCAGACTGGGTGAGCCTGCACCCCCGGAGCTTTGACTCAGACAAGTACCTCAGGAAATGGTTCACATTCTTCAGGAACAACAGCGATGTTGTGACTGCCCGGCAGAGACGTGCACACATAGACTCTAGGTAGTGCTTGAGCACCTGCCCGTTTTGCCCTCTGGACAGCAATGTGCCCTTTTGAAAGTTCGTTTTTTACAGTTTAAAAAAATAAATAATTACAGTGTACTGTATGTGGCTCATGGTAACATCGATCAATTCTAGATTAAAAGCTTCTAATATATACAACAATGCCCCAAATGCGCGTTGTAATTTTGTCAGACATCCCCACGCGTGCCCCGCGGCACTCCCGTACGTGCCCTGGCTGCAGCCCCTCCCTTCCCTGCTCTCAACGTGAACGCGCAGCGCGCAGAGCTGACAGTCAGTCACTCAGACAGACAGGCCACGGCGGGTGTGTGGTGCAGCAGCACGCAGCAACACGATTAAAAGTGCCCTAGTGACGACCAAATAAGTAACCACCAGGTAACAAATACAACGAGTGTATTGTTTAATCCCCTAAATCAGATGCCAAACTAAACTATACAGGGTTCGTACCGTACGGTCATTGAAAACCTGGAAAAGTCATGGAAATTCAAAATGCAAATTCCAGGCCCTGGAAAAGTTATGGAAAACAATATTTTTCCCAAAGTTTTGGAAAAGTCATGGAAATGTAACTAAAGTTGCGTCAAATATAATTTACATTTGATCTAATCGCCGAAATAATCTGCGGTCGCGAGCTGTTATGTGCCATCATGACGCGCATGGTGTTATTTTTTAATATATGAAGCGCGAGCTGTGTGCTCGAGTCTTCTTGCCTGTCGGGCCGGCTGAACTTTGCTGCTCCGGGATGAGGGTCAGCTACATTAGCTACGGTGCGTTCGTTAACTGTGCGGAGTCACTGTGGCACAGACTGCACCGCTGGTGAACAGCTGTTAGAATGGGCCGTTCAGGTGTTCAGAGCAGAGCGACAGAGCGTGATGTGAACTGAAACGTTTTTCTGTCGCAATATCATTGTCACTATCTGCTAACGTTAGCTTTAGCCTTCATTTTCTAATAGTTTTTTTCATAGGCTATAAACAGAGGTGTTATAAGTATAGAGATTGTACTAGAGTAAAAGTAGAAGTACTCAGATCTTGTACTTTAGTAGAAGTACTCAGATCTTGTACTTAATAAAAGTAGAAGTACTCAGATCTTGTACTTGAGTAAAAGTAGAAGTACTCAGATCTTGTACTTTAGTAGAAGTACTCAGATCTTGTACTTAATAAAAGTAGAAGTACTCAGATCTTGTACTTGAGTAAAAGTAGAAGTACCAGAGTGTAGGAATACTCTGTTACAGTAAAAGTCCTGCATTCAAAATGTTCCTCAAGTGAAAGTAGAAAAGTATTATAAAAATACTAAGAGGCATGAAAATACATTTTCAAAATGCTCAACAGCCAAAATTATAAACTGACTGCTACACAATTAAAATAAATGCTTTTATATATTTCTATTAGATGTAACTCTTTGGCGTTTCTGTTATTATTACCTGCTGCTTTAGTTGTTCTGACTGCTAAAATCCTCTGTTATTCCTCATTTTAAAGCCGATATTCCGTGGGGTCGGGGGGCTCGGATACTTGTCACCTTTTTCATACCTGATGAGTTTGCATGACTACAGTTGCTTTAGCGTGTAGAAGCTAGTAAGCCTACTATTTGATTTGTTTTAGATAGGCATCTGCATCAGACAGCATATGGTTATTGAAATAAATATATATGCAATTACGACATACAAGATGTGCCTTTAATAAATCTCACACTACTAAGGCAGCCGGCGGTTCCACCAGGGGCGTCAATCCCGGGGGGGGGGGGGGGGGGTGGGTTCAAAAATAAGAATCAAATAACATAACCCTAACCCCTAAAACCGAAATAAAGTAACCAAAAACCAAAAACAAACTTAACAAAATCCGCCATTATCCGGCAAATTTTTGCGCACAATTTCGGAGCGCACAATTTCGGCGCGACCGCCACAACGACAAAGAAGGTGCCCCTTTTTTTTCTCTTGAGCACCTGCCCCTATAAATGTCTGTGCACGCCACTGCTGCCCGGCCCGACTTTACAATATACTCGCTCCAGCCACGGACCCTATTCGTGTCTTTTAGGAACAGCCAATCTGACAGCCGGTTAACACCATGGGCCATGAATACGAGGAAGTTATTTATCCGGCTGACATTGGATAGACAATTTTCTTTCCGTTTTACTGTCGGTGCGACACCCTCACAATGATCCCTGTATGTCTGAATGTACGTCTCCATGCTTTAAGGCAACGTGATTTCACGCATTGGAATTCCCCCGTCCCTTCCCAGTGGACCAGTGAGGAGAGGGCCAGTCCTTAGCCAGATTAGCTTTCAGCTTATTGTAGACGGACGCACGGGTCTTCTGGCATACAGGGGTCTCACTACCAGAGGCTTCTGGGGACCGCATGACAGTCTTGAGAGGGGTCTCACTACCGTTTATATGCGTTAGCGTAACCGGTGATTGCAACAATGGGTCCGATGCTTCAATGCCTGGTACACGGACCAAGGGAGGACTTGGGTTACCACCGGGTTAAATGGTCCCACCTCCGCACCAATGCGGGGCTGGTGATGGCAACATTGGGCCTGATGCATCAATTCATGGTGCCCCGACCATGAGAGGGTTTGGGGTGCCCCGGAACCAGGCAGTACCCCAGCAGGAAACACGTTTTATGGTCAAAGGAGGAAAGAGTGATAGAACCGGGGTAAAGCAAAGAAAGTGTCCGACAATAGTGACTTGTGAGGCGGCCAGAGAATCTGTCATCTCTCTATCCTATCCTCCAGGCAATGCGGTACCAGAAACTGGGTCAAATTGACCAAAATGTAAAAACAAAAGTTTCAATTCATCCATGGAAAAGGGCTGAAAATGAAAAAAAGTATCCAAAAATAGTGCATCAGGAGCCCGCAAGAGTCCCCTGACAACTCTCCTTACATTCCTCCAGAGTCAGGAAAAACTCTGTTATCTTTTGGGAGAACCAGAGAAAAGGGGTGAAAATGGAAAAATGGTATCCCAAAATATTGTCTCTTAAGGCGAGACACGGCAGGCAAAAACATCGTTTTTCAAGTACTGGTCAATTTTGAGATGTTGTGCTATTTTGATTCTATAACATGTTTTCTTTCAGGCTTTTGGAAGGAAAACGTACAAAATACACATTTAAGTGTTTATTTTACTATAGTTTGTCTATTTGCGTCTGTAGATTTCTCCTAAATTCACCAAAAGTTAGCATTCTAACGTAACATAAAGTACCACGACCGCTGTGTGCACCATGTCAACAGAAATATCGTTGGAAAGCTGTGTCTCTCCTGCACAATCTCATCGGATCCAAATATTGTCATTTCCTTTGTATCAGCAACAAATTGTGAAAGTACAAAGGGGTCTTAAACCAAGAAACGAAATCTCATTGGCTGGTGTCAATTTCTGACAACGTGATTCGTTCAGATGCGTCACGTGGTGTGCTAAAACACTTCCTGGTTAGCTTTCCGCTAGAAATTGAAATCTCAAAATGGCAAAAGAACGGCGAAAAAAACATTCACAGAGAAGACAACAACAATTGTCACTTGCACGAAGCAAGGTTATACAAAAAACAAATGACCCCGAACATGAAATACCTTCACGGAGTGCGTCGATGCGCAAGCTATCATCCAAAGAACAGGAGGGTTTAGCTAGCGCCACACCGCAATCTTTAAAGGTCGTTTTCTCAAAATGAGTTTTTTCTCCTACTCTGAATTCGAAATGTCAACTTCAGTAGCACGTACATACACCAAACCTTCCAGTTATATTCCTATCAATATTATGAAGGCTTTAACAGAAGGGTTTGTTCATATATCATTCATAGCCTGAATTATACAACATTGTATACCTAAAAACATGGCAAAAATTGATATTTTAGGGCTGTTGACAGTATTTTCTGATTTATGGAGTGATAAAAAGAGATATCCAATATCCCTTCTGTAAAAGCCTTAGATACTAATATGACTACAAAATGAAACAAGAATTTTGAACCTGGCTTTATCCAAAGTTCAGATTTCGATTCCTGAAATGTGTTAAAAAATGTGCATATTTAATGAGATAATGGATAATTTGCATATTTAAACATGCTATTTAAGAAAACGTGTAATACCAAAAACAATTGCCTTATTGTAAGTAATTAACTGGAGAAATTTCTAGCTGATACCTTTAAGTTAAAAAATTATTCTATTCACCTGGGGTGTCTCGCCTTAAGGCGGGTAGAGTCCCCTGACAACTCTCTTTACATTCCTCCAGAGTCAGGAAAAACTCTGTTATCTTTTGGGAAAATCAGAGAAAAGGGGTGAAAATGGATAAATGGTATCCCAAAATAGTGTCTCTTAAGGCGGGTAGAGTCCCCTGACAACTCTCCTTACATTCCTCCAGAGACCGGTTCAAAAACTTAAAGTTTGGTAAGAACCATGATTGGGGGTCTCCAGGCAACAATTGTATCCGAGCCAAAGCGCTCATGTAGCGGATACATTCCTCCATGATGTGAAACAGCCGTTTTTTTTCTGAGTCCTCTCAAAAACCAGGTTTCTGATATCGTGCAGATGGTAGCTTGAAAAACATGAATGAATTTTTTTGACGGAGGATGGGAGGTATCGATTCCCCTCTCCGTTATAAAATACAACGGGGGAGTGGAAAAGTGTCCGGGGCTTCCGCCCGAAGCGCCGAAGACTTGAGCCCCTCCTCCGTTGCATCTGTCGTTTTTCCGAGAATTTTTTTAAACATTGCAAACATTTTTTAAACATGCATTTTTGATTATTTTAAGATATAATTTACCGTTTTCTTTACTTTTTGTTGCTTTCCACGGGTGGGGGCACATGGCAGGCCGCGTATGAGCTCCCAAATTCGGCCTGGAACCTCCGGGAATTGTGGGCTAAGCTCCATAAACTGACAAAGTCACATAGAAATGTCCCTGATTAATATGTTTGTAATGCATGTTCACTGCTGTTAGCAGGGTCTCACACTCAAAGGCACCTAGGCAGAGCTCCAGGGTGATGCACAAGGCTTTCATACCCAGTAATAAGTGTTTTAAAGCTGGGGAAAAGTGCTGTGAATACAGGGAGAGAGCAGCCAGAGAGAAGCGGGCTGTGAGAGCCACAGAGCACACCCAGAGATCTCCTTGCAGCGCATGACTCTTGCACCCAGACTGCACCCAGAGAACAGGCTGCTTCACAGCACTTTACAAGCCAGGAAAAGTGATTGAATCCTGGGTATACATGTTTTAAATAGTCTGATACCTCCAGGGCGCATCACCATATTTTACAAGCCAGGGAAGGTGCCTGAATCCTGGGTAAACATTGTTTAATTGTTTAAGTGTTTTTAAATGTGTGAAACAGTGTTTTGTCACTTTCAAAACTCTCCCGTCATTGACCGGAGAAATTGGGTCGATGTTGTATTCAATCTGACCGTTAATATTCCAGTGAGACGAAGTACGTACAATTACCGGAGTGATCCCATTTGAATTTTGTCCCAAAACCGGAGCATTCCCTCACCCAGGACGGACAGACGTGCAATAGATGCCGTGTGTAAATCGAAGAGATAATACATTTTACAGCATATATACCGAATGTTAGGAAATGCATGTGTCTGTAATAAGAAGATGAATCCACGAGGATGTCAGCTACAATCCTGTGGAAGCCATCAGGGAAGCAGCATGGCGAGACCCAAGGCAGGACCGCAGAGACAGGTTCGGCCACGACCCGAAGTCCACGACTTAATCCAGAACTCAGGATAGAGGATCCAAGACACAGGGGTACAGCAAGAGGATCAGCCTCGACTCCGGATCCCGGCGTAGATATAGATACAAAACAAGAAAAAATATTTGGCTGGGTTAATCGGAACAAGAGAATACACAGACACAGACAGAGAGGGGAAAGGTCATTGGATAAAAGTTATTCTTGATAACCCTCTAGAAAGATCTCATGAACTTCCCCACTCAATCTATCAAGACCCGAGCAGTTCTATTAGATATAGGATAAGAAACAGAGATAGGGAGCACAACAACCTATCTCTTCGTCAGATGCACTCCCCCGCTTATCTAAGCGACTCTGTACCCCGTTACCCTCTACAAGGCCATAGACGAGCAGAGGGGACCGTTACCCTCTACAAGGCCATAGACGAGCAGAGAGAAAATGGGGGGTGGGTAAGGGTAAGGGTTTTTAAGAATAAACCGCAGGGGTCTAAAGTGAAAAAAGATGAAATATAAGGTACTATATTTCAAGTAATCCTATCTACTATTTCTATATTCTAATAAAGTATAAACTATTTTAAAAATACTTTATGAAATCCTATGTTATGTTATAAATATTAAAATAAAGAACTAAATGAATAAATAAATGAATAAATAAATAATTAAACAAAAGCCAGAGAGAAAAAGTGAGTTTTAAGTGTTGATTTAAAAACCCCCAGGGTCTGGGCCGACCTCACATGGAGGGGCAAAGTATTCCAGAGCCTAGGACCAGCCGCTGCGAAAGCTCGATGCCCTCGGGTTTTAAGCCTGGTCTTAGGCACTATCAACAGCAGCTGATCAGCCGACCTTAAGGCTCTGCCTGGGGTGTAGCGATGGAGGAGTTCGGCTATATAGGCAGGAGCCAGCCCATTTAGGGCTTTGAAAACAAATAAAATAAGTTTAAAATCTATTCTGAACCGAACTGGAAGCCAGTGCAATAAAGCCAGAATTGAGGTGATGTGGTCACGCTTTTTATGGCCAGTAAGAAGACGTGCAGCTGCATTCTGAACTAGCTGGAGGCGTCTAATTGAGGCCTGATCCATACCCACGTACAGAGCATTGCAGTAATCCAGTCTCGAGGTAACAAAGGCATTAATAACCCTTTCTAGGTCTTTAAAAGATAAAAACGACTTGGTCTTAGTCAATAGTCGTATTTTGAAAAAGCAAGTCTTGACTACAGTGCTAACCTGCTTATCAAATGTAAAGGCGCTGTTGAAGGTCACTCCAAGGTTCATGACAGAGGGGAGGATATTTGTATTGAGGGAGCCCAGAATATCAACCGGGGAGACTGTTGGTTGGGGTCCAAAAAAGATGACCTCGGTCTTACTCTCATTGAGGGTAAGGACGTTTTGGCTCAGCCAGGATTTAATCTCTGTTAAGCAGTCCTTCAACTGCTGTAGTGAGTTGGCATTTTGATTGAGAGGCAGATAAATATGTACATCATCAGCGTAACAATGGAAGGGGATATTATGTTTTTGTGAGAATTGAACCTAGGGGCAGTATATGCAATAGGAAAAGGATGGGGCCCATAATCGAGCCTTGGGGAACCCCACAGGTAAGAGGGGCTTTGGCAAAGGAGAAGGCACCTAGCTGCACTGAGAAGCTACGGTCCGTCAGGTAAGACCTAAACCATGCAAGAGCAGAGCCTGTAATACCTGCGGACTGTTCAAGCCGTGACAATAGGATACTATGATCCACAGTGTCAAAGGCAGCAGTTAAGTCTAACAGCACCAAGACAGCTGGGCTGCCTGAGTCGGCGGCTAAGAGCAGATCATTAAAAACTCTTAAAAGGGCTGTTTCAGTGCTATGCATAGGTTTAAAGCCAGACTGACATTTTTCGTGGATGTCATGCGTGGTTAAAAACGACTGCAGCTGGGCGTGGACTACTCGCTCCAAGGCTTTAGATAAAAAGGGTAGCTGGGAGATGGGCCTGAAATTTGCGAGAATGGACGGATCGAGATTTTTCTTTTTAAGTAGTGGCTTAACCACGGCATGTTTGAAGGCAGCTGGGACACATCCTGAGCTAAGAGAGGTGTTTACAAATAATAAAACACTTGCTCCAACTGATTCAAAAACATCTCTAAGGAAGCGAGAGGGAATGCTGTCTAATGTGCAGTTTGTCGGCCGCAGGTGCTTGACTACATCCGAGATAGAAGAGAGGGATACATTGGAGAAGCATCACAAGGATTAATGATCGAGTTGAGGACATTAAAAAGAACTTGAGGTTTATGGCTGTTTTTGGAGATGAACAGAGAAATATACTCTGTTTTGGCTGCTTTGACTGCCGTCTGATAATCGGAAAGGCAAGCAAGAAGAATTTCTAAGGAGACATGAAGTTTATCCTTTTTCCATTTTCTCTGTGCACGCCTGCAAACGCGTCTAAAAGCGCGAGTACAATCATTGAGCCACGGCTCTGAGAGAACTTTGTTGCGTCTAAGCGTAAAAGGAGCAACGGAATCCAGTATTAGTGTGCATGTCGAATCAAACAAAGAGATAAGCTCATCCGCACTAAAAGCACAGTTCACCTCTAATTTACAAATCGGATAAGTATTAAAAGCATCTGAAAACTGTGAGGCAGTCAAGTGGTTAATTGAACGCAGACAACGTGCAGGAGCATGTGACTCGACTCCTACAGAAGGGATCGAGGTTGTAAACAGAACCGGTAAATGGTCTGAGATATGCGTTCCTGCACAGATTTCATCCACAGGGATAGACAATCAAAACGATAATACTAAATCTAAGGTGTGTCCTTTATCATGTGTTGGGCCAGCCACAGACTGAATAAGACCGAAAGAGTCGAGGAGGTTTAAAAAATCCCTAACCAGAGGTTTAGACTCGCAGCACACATGGACATTAAAGTCTCCGCAGATCAAACACGATCATATTTCACCATGATCCCGGACAGAAAGTCACAAAAGTCAGTTGTTTGTCAATCTTAAAAAATGATTTCCATGTCAAAAAAGTCACAGTTTGTCTTAAAACTGTTGAAATATAAGACTATGAAAAGTACGCAACTAGAAAGACTACAAATCCCAGAAGCCCGGTCCCGCATGCTGGCTCTTACGGAACCGACTAACTCCCCTTGTGTGTATGTACAGCTCTCAACATGCCCAGACTTGGAGTGATTTTCACCTCGTTTAATACTTTCCGCCTCATTCTGAAAGAAAGAAGTGAAATGTTTCAACGTGACGGCCTTCTTGGTGTGAGGTGCGAGACGGGAGATGTAGTTCATTGAGCGGTTTCACACAAAAAAGGTGTTACTTCGCAGTTTTATGACACATTTTTATTTTTTTGACTTGCAAAATCATCTTTTAAATTGACAAACATCATGAATTCGTGGCACAATTCAAACGGGATCGAACGATAATCTTTCTCTCTCCATTGACTTCAATACATACTTTTTCCGAAATAAGGTCCCATGGACTGTCTGGGGGTGAATTTGTTCTCAACTCATCGGTTTAATTAATATTCAGTCTTAAAGTTATGCATACATTAGGGCGTGGTCACATTGAGTGACAGCTCTGTCCAGTGACTGCCGCTGTAAATATGGTACTTTACATATATATCTGTTTGTTTAAAGTGTCCAGGTGATGCAGACAGGCTGGACCAGAGAGTGAGAGACAGAAGTGGACTCCTCACAGCAGTGAACTTCAGCTCAGGTACAAAGACTCTTTTTTTCATACTGTACGAAGAATCAAGAAACATATTGGTGTAAATAAATGAAGTACTGACTTTAATACACTGATATACATTCCATTAAACAATACTAAATACTAGATCACCTACACAAACTCCCGT
The DNA here is from genome assembly GCF_902827175.1 of Gymnodraco acuticeps. Taxonomy (NCBI): domain Eukaryota; kingdom Metazoa; phylum Chordata; class Actinopteri; order Perciformes; family Bathydraconidae; genus Gymnodraco; species Gymnodraco acuticeps. Next base: position 54,132 of record NW_022989908.1, read on the forward strand.
CCTGAGTACAATAATTAATGTATTGTACTCTATGAACTATGAATTATTGTACTCAGGACAGGAGTTTAACCGAGTATTACTCACAAAGTACAGAGTAAACATACTTGACTGTACTTGTGGTTGTATTCCAAGTAGTACTGAGTCCAACAGTATCAATTTCATGTAGAACTTATTGCAAAACATCCTTTTATCCCTCAACAAATGTAGCAGAATACATGGATGATTGTACTCGGGAGGGGAGGTTGACAGAGTATTACTTAAAAAGTACACAGTAAAAGTATTTCATTGTGTTTGTGGTAGTAGTCTAACAAGTACTGAGTCCAACATTACCAATTGTATTAAGAACTTATGGCTAAAAATCATTTTATCCCTCATCATCAAATATAAAAGAAGTGGCTTGAATTTGTTCTCAGGAGGGGAGTTTGACAGAATAACTGAAAAAGTACACAGTAAAAGTACTTCATTTTATTGTTGGTAGCAGTCAAACTAGTACTGAGTCCAACAGTGTCAGTTTTATTAAGAACTTATGGTATATATTTGTATCGCAAATATAGTACGAAAACTGGCATTATTTTACTCCTGTACTAGCGTCAGTGCCGCTTCAAGATCTCGCAAAACATTATTTAAAAAAAAAAAAGTTATAGCAATTGTTTTTCTTCTCCATGTCTCCGTAATAATCTGATTGTCTTTGTAGCTCACTGTTGACATAAAAAAAACATTACAATTACAAAATAATTGTATCTACAGCCCCTAAACACACAAACACACCTCTTTCATAAATAATACACTTGTTCTGCAATAATATGTTTTATGTTTCCTGTAATTTTTCAGGAAAGGACATGCCCGAAAGACACGACTCAACATTTTCTCCTTCTCTGAGGGTCAAGAAGAACATCCAAGAGGAACATTAAAAGCTGATGTTATGAGATGTTAAGACCAGTACAGGACATTCACGAAGAAACTACACTTTTATAGTGAAAACAAAGATCTGCGCACCGAATATTTTTGTAGTCTATCAGGACCATAATTTGTTAGTGATGCTGCACCTCAGAGAAGGTCTGGTTATAGGCTTATAAAGTGTGGCGAAGTCAGCTGATCGAATCCACCCATTTCCACATCTACACTCCATCAGCTGATTATTTCTATTTACCTCACTTTATGAGCTTCACAAGTTTTGCAACGTCACAAATAAATGGGGCAAATCTTCAGTCAGATGTGAATGTGTAATCTAACATTTTCAGTAAGAATAATGGACAAAAGGAGAGCAAATACAAATTCAATTTATTGAAATGTGAACCAAAAGTTAATCAAAAATATTTGGAATAAAAAGCACATATGGACAGAAAGTGAAAACCTATTAAATGTATAAGTAAACACATTTACTCAAATAAAGTGACAGACTAGGCCTGTGCAGTTGGAATCAGCTTTGGTATCAGCTCCTCCATCAGGCCTGGTCCTCCTCGCTGAGGAAAGACCCTCAGTCCTCTCCGGCCAAACCAACAGACAGGACGTCCATCACACGGAGATTTCTCCCTGAAGTCTCTGCAGCTCTCTGGACACCACGCTGTCTCAATCCGTCCACACTGAATATGAGAGGGGAAAAATGAAAATAATAAATGCTTTAGACAATAAGAAACATAAACTTAACTGTTGAGTTGCTTCAGATTGTCAATACTATTACTGTATAACTAATATCTCAGGTTAAGAGGCACATTCAAATAAAGATTGTTCTTTAAATACATTTAGTTGATTTTGTCTTTTGAATTGTTTGTCTAAAGCAGGGGTGGGGAACCTCCGCCCCCGGGCCGTATACGGTCCGCGAGACCATTTGATACGGCCCTCGAGGACATTTATAAACAAAAAAAGTAAGAAATCTAGACCGCAAAATAATTAAACAAGCGAGTACCTATTTTTCCTGGCCAAGGACAGGTTCCATGAACACAACACAAGCCTAACGTGTCATCACGTGGTATATGTCTCGTCTGTGCTGCAGGAACGCCGCTCCGCAAAAATTGCAGTACGCATAAGGAGCATGGATGTATAATACGAACTGGATACAACGTGAGAGCTGCTCATTGGCGCATGAGGACAAAATGGCCGAACTTTTGAGAGAGCAAAACGTCACGTCATGCCTGGCTGTCAGAGCATAATAACCAAGCCCCCAGGAAGTGCGCCGGACTCTGAGGAAAATATTTGTTGTGGCCAAACGGCGGTACTACACTTCCGTATCAGTCACTGGGCCCGGAAATACTTTTTCCCATTGACTAACATTGGGAAAGAGACGTCAATAAATCATTGGATACTTTTTAAAAAACTAAATAAACAACCCAGTATGAACATTTGTATAGCCCTTATTAAAAACATTCGGTTCTCAAGTTGTAAAATGTGCTAATAACGTTATTCTTAGAGTTATTTTCCTCGGCATTATGAACGCGCATCCCAGGCCCGGTTCTACGGGGGTGCATAAGGGTGCATTGCACCCTCAGTTGAGTCGTTATGCACTCTCATTTGAAAAATGAAAAGTGAAAAAAAAAAAAATGAAAAGAGAAGTGAAACATATTACATATATAATAATAGCAGTAATAATAATAATAATAAGAAGAAGAGGAATTTAGTTGAAATAAAATAAATTGTAATTGTGGTTAAATAACATTGTCTACTGCATTTATTTGGTCAATTTAAACGGTAAGTAACGTTATTATTATGTCAGGTGTGCGTGACCTGTGCCGCTGCGCGTTCGTCATCTGCAAGGTGCTTACACAGCAGTCAGTGATGGACATCAGAAAATTGTTAAAACAACCAGCCCTTATCGCCAGCAGTAACACTGCATATACTACAGGTAATAACAGTTCAGATCATGGGGACATTACGTTACCCGCGGCCACTGTCGTGGACAATAACGTCCGACTCGCCGGCTTTGCCCGCCTCGCCTGCGGAGGCGGAATAGCCGCAGCCGTCTTCGTTGCCCCAAACACCGCCACCCCTCAGCGGCCCGCAAGTGCCAGAGGACCTCAGCAAAACAGAGCCTGCCCAGATATATTTAAAAAAGTACCCAACTCGCCTGTAGGCTACTCATTTTGCAGCTCATGGTTTCAAAACAGAGATTGGCTGGAATATTCATGTAAAAAGATGCCATCTTCTGCTATGTATGTAGACATTTCGGTTCAAGTAAGTCAGATGCCTTCACCACAACTGGCTACGACAACTGGCGCCATGCTCTTATAGGCTACGCAGTGGCGTTTTTATATGTACAAAAGTGGTGTCTATAAGCTTCTGCAGTGAGGTTCATGGCTGGTGAGGCACTGACACTGACTCTTCAGGTTTACAAATATTATATTTTGACCTAAATCAAAATATAATATTATTTTCAAAAGCTTTTTTTGTCTGATGCTTCAATTAATTTTAAACAGACAGTTCAACAAAAGGATACCCAAAAAATGTAATGTTATCATTTAAATATTGAATTGTTCTCTCTTAGTAAGATCCCATTTTCAATAAAATTGCAGTCTTACCTTGACTTGAAGATTAAGACCATTTGCCTATCCTTCTGGACAAAAATCTCTATTACTTTTTTGTAAAAGTCCTCCTTATGTTCTTGTAGTTTCAAAAGTCTATCTAATCTAATCAATAGATTTATGATTCGAAAATTATAAAAGTAGGGTAAACATGTGGATATTATCCGGCTGAACAAAACGTGCATTTATCTAACAGCTACTGTACGTTTCCCACAGATCTTATTTGGAGCTATTTTCTAAAATCCTATGGAGAAATCTCATTGCTTTTTTGTCGAGGGAAGCCATGCGCAGCTTACTTCCGGGTTTTAGGACGCCTCACTGCAGCTCTCTCATCTCCTCTTCACACACCACACTTTTCGCGGCACACGTACTTACAGCCAATCAGCTCTGAATGATGTGAGATGACGTATGGTGGGGATGGCAGCACTATGCCCCTATGGTCATTATTTTTTTGCCACACACATTAAATAGGAAAATATTCTGAGCATGCGCAGTGTAGTTTTTACAGTCACCGTTCACTTAAACAGGGAGAGGGAGGGGCAGGATCGGGTTTTGTCCCACATGGCTCTAAACAGCTCAATAGGCACACACTGTAGACACTAATTAGAAGAACACAGACTAAAACAGCAATGTACAGACGAATCAGATGATTAAACATGATCTTAAAATATATTTTATATATTTTTGAATTTATTTTTTGCATTTTTTTGTAATCATTATTTGTAATACTTTCTGCTGACACTAGGTGGGGCTGCACCTGCCCCTAATGACCAGTCGCCACTGAGGCTACGTGATAAGGGACTGGGAAGGCATGAATCAAGCAAAGAGCACATAGATCCATAGATCTCTTCATTTTGCTCTCAAAGTTCACCAGATTGATGCTTTTAACTTCAATATTTAAAAAAAAAAAATCTTCCCGGGGGAGCATGCCCCCGGACCCCCCTAGAGGAGGTGAGGACCCCCCTAGAGGGTGTTAGGTCCACTCCCCACTTATAAAAATAGCACTTTACCACTGCACCCTCTCTATTCTCAGATGCACCCTCAGTCATTTTGTTCTGGAACCGGGCCTGGCGCATCCAACCCACGGGACCGATGATAAGGAAGTTGCAGTACCGCCGTTTGGACACAACGAATTTTGGGCACATCCCCCGTTTCACTGGGGGATCAACTACAGTGCTCACTGAATGGGCCACACAAAAGCAGAGCAATTGGGGGGTTGAAATATTGCGCTCTGATGAAGAAGAGTTTGAGTCAATCAGCAACTCAGTCCTAATCTACAGTATCAGGATGCCTTTACATACAAGACACTTGGTGTCATAAAGGGAGGAATAGAACGAGTACAAAGATGAACTTTGAATTGAATGACCAGATGTTTACAGATGTACAATTAATGATTGTTTTTATATTTCCAATGACCATACATGTGTTAAATAGTGGTGATTAGTATATTTTGTCAGATGGGATTACACTTTCGCACTAAACAAAATAAATAAATTAATATTATCAGAATACAAGGTAATAATAATAAGGTATTTCTACTATTATCACAGATAATGTTAATATCCCTAATCATCCAGCAATCAGACTTAACAACACTAACTCCTCAATTCATTATCCATTCATGGAAATGTTGTTTCAAGTACTGGATTCATTTCTGTTTTGGCCCAAAACAAATATGTATAATAATTCATATAACAATTATATAGCATATTTGATCCTCAAATTAAAGAAGTACAATTTAAAGAAATGTATATTCTATAATCAACATTAGATAAACACAGAAGAACTCTTTCAAAGTACCATAAGTATATTTTCAGGTAAGTATGGCTAATAAGAATAATTAATTGAGTTAATTTGGTATAGATCAGTGGTAGCCGTTACAAATGTATGAATTCAAGTCTAAAGAATGTTTAATCCTTCCTTTCCAGGTTTTTACAAAAGTCTTTAAATATTTGCCTAACTTTTCCTTTTCAGATTGTTAAACATTTTGAGAATTGTTTAACTTTTCCCTGTCAGATTTTTAAATGACATAATGATTGATAGTTCAAGTAATGTAATTCTGTTATCATGCAATCGTCTTTTGATTTAATATTTAATGAAGCTAACGTAAATATGAGATTATTTGCAACATTGTGTAGAATGCCTACACCATTTCCAAAGAACCTTATTTATTAGGGTATTGAACAAATTATTATTAAAATAGGTTTTTAGGTAATCAAAATTGATAAAAAAGAGAGAACCTGTTGGGGAATAATTTGCTTAGGTATTCAACCTTTGACACAGTTCATATTTTTCTCCTCTCACTGTCTCTTTTCCCATGGCATAGTTATACGGCCTTGGGTATTGTTGCTATCTCTCTTAAGGAGGGGCAGCTTGGGCGCATTGTTGTTGCCAGTCTGTGACAGAGCACAAGCCGCCATGAGGTAGTTTACTGTTCAGGGACGAAGGTTCCCTGGCGCACATTATTTCCTATGGACGAGAGCTCTAGTTAGATTCAGGGTCCATATTGCTTTAGTCTCACTGATGAAGAATGTTGATTATTACACTCCGAACTAGTTAAAACCTCGAGCTACAGAAAGAGTTCTTCAGAATTGGTTTGGCAACCGCTGTGTCAACTCGTGACACACCACCTGTCTTGTCAAATCTCCGGCCGTAACTCCAAATAAACCGTCAGTGTTTGCCATCAAAGCTCCAGCTCTCCTCGTGTCTCTCTGATTCCTGTTTCCAATTGCTACAGAAGTTTCCCCCACAAGTATAACTATTATAGCACTTATACAATTGCAAAGTGATTCTCACAACAAAAATAAAGAACAAAACAATATCAACAATAAAAAACAAATTATTATAGGAATGTTAAGAGACAAAGAAATTATAAACATTCTAAGAGGCCGACTACAAAAGGTACACTCAATGGCCCTTGATGACATCAATGAGCAGTCCCAATACATGCTGTTGTATAAAAAGAAATAGAACAGGTCCAGATCTCTTCTATTTTGTGTTGGATGATTTGTTTTATTGATTGCTGATCAATGTTATGATGTGTTTTACAATTACAACGAAAAGATTATTGTATTTGGAATCAAAAAGATTGCAAATCATAGTTTTAATAAAATCATTAGCAATATAGGGTTTATTCAACAGCAGTAAAGCATTAAGTTGCTAAATTAACGTACACTGAACTGTAAAACAATTTACCACTATTTAGGTAGCGCTCTGATCAGAAGGGTTGACTAGTAGGACAGCAAAGAGGTGGATGAGGTCTCTGTCATGTACAACCATTGGTAGATGTGACACCTGAAAGAAAGATAAGGAAATAAGAGTAGACACACATCCTCTTAAGTAAATGTCAAGACCAAATCATGTCAAGCTTTAATCTGTCATCATGGTGTAGTCTTATTGCATATTAGAAACGGAGTTGGTGAAACTAAAACTGCAACGTTTGAAAGGCCTTTGTTTATGTGATTGAATGATTTACTCAAATAAAAAGGTTGATGAATTATCATCTAATGATTTGTATGATGTTTTATTTATGTTAAAGGTCACTTTGAATGATTTTAACTAATGATAATGTAGAAAAACTAACATTTTAAATTCGTGACGGTCCACATTAATTTCGGGACGGCTTAGATTGTATTTCGTGACGGTTCCGGGAGGATGGGGAAAAAAGTTAGTCGAGAGCCCTGGCGGTTACCCAAAGTGACAGACCTAATTTTACCCTTATCTCTGCCCCAGAGTGCACCTAAAATAAGCCGGCATCACAGCACTTTTCAACCCAGGAATACAGTAAGTGTTTTAAACGTGGGTTAAAGTGTTGTAAATAGAGACAGAGTGTACCCAGAGAGCAGCATGTAGCACCTGGCTTTTCAACACAGGAATAAGTGTTTGAAATGTCTGGGAATATGTTCATGCAGCCCCTTAATAAGGGTAATAATGATTACAAATCATTTCTAGAGCAGAAATATTTAAAAAGTGTCGGGAAAAGTGTTGTAAATAGAGACAGAGTGTACCCAGAGAGCAGCATGCAGCACCTGGCTTTTCAACCCAGGAATAAGTGCTTGAAAAGCGGGGAAAAGTTGTTTAAAATAGTCTGATACTACCAGGGCTCATCACAGCACTTGGCAAGGCAGGACAGGACTTGAATCATGGTTAAACATTGTTTATATAGTATGATACTTACATCACTTGACAAGGAAGAAATAGAGTTTAAAATGCGGGGAATAGTGCATCAAAGGACGGACTAAACACCTCCAGCATGTCTCCCTAACATGGGCACTTAGGTTATTGCATACCTCCAGGAAAGAGACCGGGAAAAGCACCACTCTTTGGCTGCTCCAAGACCCTCAAAGGATGGACTAAAGACCTCCAGCATGTGTCCCTAATATGGGCACTTCCATAACCTTGCACACCATGAGTGCCCGGGTGCACGGGTTGCGCGAGCAGTCTCCCGTGAGCGGGAGCGCGCTCCTTCACTACAGACTGTCGCTTTCAATATATCTATCCATCTATCTCTCTCTCTCAATCTATATTTCACTCTATAAGGAACCGCAGTAGACAAAAGGTGTTGCTATAGCAACACGTTATGTTTGTTTACACGCAAAATCAATAGCGCGAAAAGGGGTGGGGTCAATACGACCCACTTGGCAGAAATAGGTATAAATGGCAATTTTTTGGGCGATTTCTTCAATCTGACTTCATTTTGACAATTTTTAACAACATAGGGTGCTACATAACACACTTTCAGGAAAAGTCACAGACTGGGAGACTTTAATATTTTATTGAAAAAAAGTTACATACAATAAAAAACAGCTCTGGGTCAAATTGACCCGATTGGCGGTTCTAGAGTTAATTCAGTTTTGTTGCGGACTAGGTGCCGGAACACCAAGTGTCTTGGGAGAGCGCGGTATTTCAGGTGAGACAGCGGGCATTCTGGCGTCATCTTGGACCGCATCTTGGAAGTCATATTAGCCAAACCTGTGGAGACACAAGCAGATTGAAATCGATTAAAATCGATTGAAAGGTACGCTATTTTGGAAGATGGGAGGCTCCATCTGCGTTCAACACTGCTGGGTAAATGATATTTACCCGGAGAAGGGGGGCTCCGACTCCAATACCAACACTGAGCTATAGAGTGCCCCGAAGTACCAGGCCGACACTCATATCCGAGCCATCAATTCATGTTACTCACCCAGCAAATGAGTTACAAACTGACCCGTAACTGGGCGTCAGTAGGGAGAACCGGGGGGCTGGGGAAGAAGATTGAGTTGAGGAAAGTTGATCCATACGAGGGGGTAAAGCAAAGGAAGGGTCCGAAAATAGTGACTTGTAACCCGGGTAGAGAGTATGTCATCTATCGGTCCTATCCTCCAGACAACATGGTAACGTGGGGACAACAGTACCTCCGGGCGCTCCATCCTGCTCCGGCCTTCGCCGCAGCGGGGGGAGGAGGCATTGAACCCCGCAAACCTGCCCCCGGAGGAGGCAGGGGAGTCAGGCATTCGGAGGTGCAAGGTGGACGGTCAGGGCGAGGCCACCACACCGCACTGGAGTCAGAGTTCCGAGTTTTTCGAGCCAGGTCCCGGTGAAATGCAGGACGGAGCACCTGGCAGGCGCCTCCAGCAGGCGCCTCCAGCAGACCCCCCCCGCGCGGTTCCCTCGTCCCTCGGAAGAGGCGGAGAGGTGGGTGTTTTTTCATCTGCTGGCGGACTGCCGGGGAGAATGCGCTGCTCGGGAGCCAGGCTCAGAGTGAGTGGCAGTGGGTGCCCGCACCCGACTTTTACAGCGGTAGCAAAAACTTGCCTCAAGCACTGGGTAGAGTCCCCTGTCAACTCCCCTTACATTCCTCCGGAGACCAGTTGGGACTTATGTAACAACCATGCTGGGGGGTCTCCAGAAAACAATTGTATCCGAGCCAGAGTGCACTTCAAGGATACATTCCTCCAGGATATGTGGGCTAAAGTATTGTTAGAAGCAGTGTCAGTTAGACCAAATCATTTCCGTGTCCGGGCCGGGTGAGGTCATGCCTGTGTTGAGTCAAATTAAGCCACAGGCTCTACTCCTGGTGGTGCACTATTATTAGAAGCAGTGTCAGTTAGAAGATGGTCTCTGTCAATCCTTTCAATGTCCGGGCTGGGTGAGGTTTCCCGTGTTGAGTAAAATTAAGCCGCGGGCTCCACTCCTGGTGGTGCGCTTTTGTCAATTCCTTTACGTTTCAGGTTGCTTTCATCTTCAGCTTCCGCAGGACCAATTGCTCATATCAGAGCTTAAGGGTGGACAAGCTGTAGAGAAACACCTGGGCTGGACCAGGCCGTTACCGCTTTGAGACAAGCATATGTGGTTACGCAGGATCAAATAGGTAGCCTGTGATGAAGTAGAGTCGACCCTATATCATGTGAAGCCACCGAACACTGGTCAACGGGGGAACCGGTGCCCGGAGCAAGGCCAATTGCTGAATGCCGCAGCCGACGAAGGCCGCTATGCAACAGTGGAGGGTTCGAGAAACACAGTGTTTGCCGGGCACACCGCGGCGGAGGTGGGGAGGTTCCAGCCCGGAACATCCACCCCGCTGCGGGACCCGTGGTGGGACCCCTGAGTGAGACGGTTCGTCTTAGTCACGCTTCATATCGGTCGGCCCGGGAGGGAAGAGACACGCAGGGTTGCCCCCATGCAGCACACCCTCCCGGCTATCAGAATCGAACTCGCAGTTCGGAGGAACCGACCGCCAGAGCACCGGCACGAGGCGGTTTGCCATTCGATCAGTGAGAAA